>NW_022282864.1:0-6643 GCF_004355925.1 Anarrhichthys ocellatus
TTTAATCTGGACGATAACGGTTTTTAATCTGGATGATAACGGTTTTTAATCTGGACGATAACGGTTTATAATATGTACGATAATGGTTGATAATATCGACGATTGTCAATGAAAATCTGGACGATAATCTGTGAAAATCTGGAGGATGATCAGTGAGAATCTGAACTAAAGCAGGTTATATCTGGACTATAACCTGGGATAATCTAGATGACAGCTGGTAAAAGTCTTGATAATTGGTGAAAATGTGGGACTTTTTGGGGGGAAATTTGGTAAAAAAGTGCCATAAATCTGGTCCCATGTTCAGAGAGTTTCCCTCAGAGAGACGCAGTTGGTGAGGAGGTCAGTGTGTGTACAAAGAGGCAGTATTGTGCAGTGTGTATGTGTGTTATTGACACATTCTTGTGTGTGTGTTTGTGTGTGTGGGGGGGTGGGGGGGGGGGGGGGGGGGGGGTCAGCAGAGAGGCCGTCCTGCTGGAGCCTGCAGACTGATTTAGTGCTGCTCCCTGCAGACGGAGGTGTGTGTGTGTGTGTGTGTAACACAGCTCAGTCTGTCCACCTCAACACAGTCAGCACAGACGACCTGCATGAAGCTGCATTCATGTGTATGTAGCATTGTAACTCCTTTATATCCTGTTTACTTTAATCTACATTAATGCATCATATTCTATAAGATCATCATGTGTTTGTAGCGCCTCTGTTCTGTGAGAACCTCGGATCTCTAAAAAGAACAAGCAGCTTTGTGACAATGAATTTTCCATCTGTTCCAAGAGGCTTTTTAAAGAGTTTATTTAGCTGAAGAAGGACGAGGATTTTCTCTACACATCTGGAGATACGTGGTTTTACCAGGACAGGAAGGGGATGAACAACTGTCATCTGAAAAGTAACTGGTTACTAATTTAAAAGTGTGTGTGTGTGTGTGTGTGTGTGTGTGTCGTTACCGAGCTCAAACATCTGCAGAGGGAGGTGGAGGAACCCTGACAGGGGGGTGTAGGGGTTGGACTGTCCGGGGGCGGAGCAAACGTCGTCGGCCGCCGGCAACAGCAGCAGGAAGGAGACGCCGTGACCGAGCTCCACAACCTCCTGACTGTACAGGCGGAAGTGACGGGCCTGCACACACACACACACACACGCACACACACACACACACACACACACACACACACACACACACATAACCTGGATGATAATCTGTGATAATCTGGATGATGATGGGTTATAATCTGGACTAAAACGGTGAAAATCTGGGTAATAATAGGTGATAATCTAGATGGAAATCTGTGATAATCTTGGGCAACTGTGGCTAAGTGGAGAGCAGGGTCGTACTTCAATCAGAGGGTCGGCAGTTCGATCCCCGACTCCACAAGTCGCATGTCGATGTGTCCTTGAGCAAAGACACTTAACCTCAACATGTCTCCCGTAGCTGAGCCTCCGGTGTGTGAATGTGATAGATTCTGAATAGTAAGTCGCTTTGGATGAAAGCGTCTGCTAAATGACTGTAATGTAATGTAATCTTGAATATAATCTGTGATAATCTGGACGATAATGGTCGATAATATGGAAAATAACTGGAAATAATGTGGATAATAATCTGTGATAATTACGAGGATAACACACACACTAACTTTAACTATAACCAAAGAAACAGGCTCTTTCTTTAACTTGATGTTTTACTGTAAAGGTGGTGAGACAACATCAACAGATTTTGTCTCCACAAGGTGAGTAGAACACTTCAATCTCAAGATTTCAATAACGGAACAACTGAAGTTTAAAACAGTCAAGCTGGAAAACTGAAATAAAACCTTTAATGTGAATCGTAAATGAAGAGAAATCTACAAACATCAACTGTTTCTTAATCTCTTAACGATAAAAATAATTTACTACGATTACGAAAACAACATTTACATGAAACATATATAAATGTACAGAAGATCTTTACTATTTAAGATAATTACTTGTTTAATAAAATCCCCACCTAAAAAACAAACCAGCTCAGATTTTAAGCATAAAACAAAATGAATCAATTTAACAGACGAGTCCTGATTTTCAACATGAGCTTCTCCTCCTTTAACTGCAGACTGATGCTGATGTTCATTATGGTAACGATCTTTACCTGGGGCAGAGGTAGGTTCAGGTGTTTCAGCAGAGACTTGATCGCCGTCTGTAGCTCGTAGTACAGTAAAGGGGCGTGGCTTTCTGTACTGGACTCCGCCTCCTCGCTCTTGTCACCTGCAGCCGACAGCATCTGGATCCAGTCCCACTCCTCCCTGAACAACCATTAAATATGAACTGTTAATACTACATCTCCACTGTGACTGCGATTAGGAATAATTCATATTGTATTAATATGTTTTAAAAAGGTCAAAATACCAGCACGTTCCTACCAATCAGCATGATATGATATCAATAATATATATTTAATATAATAACATGATCAGCTGCAAGTGTTAACATTATTAAAGGAAGACCAAATCAACAGCAGCTTCAGTCCAACACACAAACTTTAATTATTGTTTTGTGTTTGGTATTTATCTTTCCTTGTACACACACACACACACACACACACACACACAGTGTAACGTAATACGGTCAGATGAGTTGAATGAGTGCTGATCTGTAGGTGCAAACAGCTCTCATTGCACAGAGCTTCTCTGGAAGTCTCAAGTATTCATACACATGAATACATGAACACACACACTCACCAATGATCTCTCTCATGATTCAAACTAAGGCTGCACAGTTAATCTAATATTAATCTCAATCCCACAATTAAATTAACGTGATCGACTGCGATATAGACGTTTAAAACCACTTGTAGAAAACGTCGCTGCATGTCAAAATCAAGCGGTCCTTAAACTAACAGCCACCAGGGGGCGATGCAGATGTTTGGAGCTTCACATCTGCTGCAGTAAAATGAGAGGTTTTCTAAAGGGACTCTTGAGAAGATGTCCGTTAAACAAAGGGAACTTTACCAGCTCATTGTCAGCATCACATGTTTCAAAATCTGGAAAACCAGATGTATAATGGTAATAAAACAGACTGTAATGGACGGCAACATGGTGGTGAAACATGTCGTCACTGAACTCAGGAGAAGGAGAACTATTGATAAGAGCCAGTCCCTCCCGTGGCATTTGTTGCACTTTTGACCCAAGCACACAGCACTTTTTCTTGTATCTGTCTTTGTGTTCTTATGTTTGTATACTTGTGAACCATGTATGTATTTGTGGAAACTGTAGATTTGATATAAATTAAATATAGTTTTCGAAAAAATAGAAAAAGGGACTCTGGTGCTCAGAAACACTACTGCTTTAGTCCACAGGGGGCGCCAGAATCAACACTGAATGAAAAGGTAGTAGTCGTAGTAAGTTAGGTCTGATTTTAATGCAAAGATTTGTCCACCAGCAGGAATGTTGTACAACGTGGGAGTGAAAATATTTTGTCCCTAAAATCAATAAATAATTGTGATCAGAAATAATAATCATTTATGACGTAAAAAGTGTTATTATGACTGTAAATGTAGAAGTGTTGCTCTCCACCATCTGTCTCTAACTTTAACTCATTGGTGTGTGTTTTTATACCTGGACACGTTGGCGTTTTCTCTTATGCGGCTGTGACAGAGCATGTTGGGGGTCCGCTGGGACACCAGGACTTTGATCTGGTCTACAGAGCTGCTGAGCTTCAGGTAACCCAGGTAGAGTCCCGGGGCCAGACGGTGGGTGCTGCGCCGCTGGTACGCCAAGATGTCCTGCAGGAGTTAACGTCAGCATCAGACGTCTGCATCTCAAGTTATCAGAGGAACAAGCTGAGCTAACGTTAGCATCAGACGTCTGCATCTCAAGTTATCAGAGGAACAAGCTGAGCTAACGTTAGCATCAGACGTCTGCATCTCAAGTTATCAGAGGAACAAGCTGAGCTAATGTTAGCATCAGACGTCTGGATCTCAAGTCGTCAGAGGAACAAGCTGAGCTAACATTAGCATCAGACGTCTGGATATTAAGTTATCAGAGGAACAAGCTGAGCTAACGTTAGCATCAGACGTCTGGATCTTAAATTATCAGAGTCTTTAGAGACTCTTTGGTCCGAGGAGCTTCCTCACCTGTATGGTGATGATGAGGATGTCGAGGGCGTACGGTTCCTCAGGTGTGGACAGGGACTTTTTCTGGCTCTGCAGCTTGGTCACCTGCATCCACTTCCCGCTGAGCAGCGAGTGCTGGCTCTCCACATCGCGGATGGTCACCAGCAGCACGTTGCCGTGTCGGTCCTTGATGGGCTCGTAGTGGACCCGGCCCAGGTTGTGAGTCCCCAGGAGGTTCTGCAGGACCAGTCAGTACACACACACCTTCATATGTTAGAACATGATAACAACAATCAAATGATTTATATGTATAGATATATAATCTGCACTTGTGATTCAGTTTATTCACTCGGTGTGAGTTTTCCTTTGTGACAACGTCACGTTCAGGTCTTGCGGTTTTTTTGGGTTCTGACCTGCAGCTGGCTGGCGGCGGTGAGCATCTTGTGCCGAGCCTGCAGGGTGGAGGATGAAGACATGGACACCGACATACTCTGTCTCAGCCACCGGACGTCCTCCCACATACAGGACAGCTGCAGAGACAGACAGACATTATTTATCTAAACCGAGCAGCTTCTATTGTTTGTTTTCTATTATTTATTAAACAGCTGGATCTTAAGTTATCGGAGACACAAGCTGAGCTAACGTTAGCGTCAGATGTCTGGATCTGCATAAAGATGGAGACCACGTACTACTTTGCATGCTGGGTAATAAAGCCCCCGTAGCAGCAGTTACCTTGGTGAACCAGAGGAAGTCCTGCATTAAGGAGCTGCTGTAGGAGTCGTCCACCTCCACGATGGGGATCTGGTCCTCGGCCGTCACCAGTAAACTGTCCTTGTGGTAGAAGACAGCAGCCAGGTAGATCCCCCTGTAGACCAACAGCACAGGGCTCCATTAAAACCAGGTCTATTGATGGACAGGATGTGTGTTTCTTCTATTGATGTCATTGATAACATCAGAGAAGTGAAACGTTCAAACAAACAGCAGCAAATACTGACTTTGATGGGGACTATTTTCAGCGGCGGATTAATCCACATTTAGTGAGTATTTGTGGCAGCAGGATTTAGTCAAGAACAGATATTATGTATATTTATACGTCTTTAAGGGTCCTCAGATGTTTTTATTTACACTTTGTTCAACTCTCAATGAAAATGTTATTTTTAGACTTGCGTAGTTAGTTTTTGTTCAGAACAAACCTCCTCAGAGTCTTTACAAACTTGTTGGAGGAGTTAAAGAGATGCTTCAGACTTCTGGACACAGACTGCTTCCTGCTCGGGTTCTGGAGCTTTGAGGAGTCTGCACACAGGAAGAGGAAGAGGAGGAGGAAGAAGGAGCGGAAGAAGGAAGAGGAGGAGGAGGAGGAAGAAGAGGAAGAAGCAGAAGAAGGAGCAGAATGAATGTTAACATCAGTAGAGGTCTACTTGCTGACAGATTCCTGATCATCATCCATCAATCTGAACGATGTTCTGCACTTTGATATTATTGTTTGTCATATTTTAAATGTCAATTTTATCCGTGTTTTCTTTACTTTTGCTGTACTTACTTTTATTTCTATTTATTTATTTGTTAATTGTTATGCATCGAAACACCAAGGACAATTCTTCATATGTGAAAACCTACATGACAATTAACCCAATCATAATTCTGAAGATGGGAAAAGGGAGAAATAATCTTTGAATTAAAACAAATTAATAAATACAAATATGCACCTTTAGTAAATTAGAAAATACAGCCTGCTTTAAAAAAACAATAACTTAAAGACGACATAAAACATAATATGTTTTTCTTTTAGCTCTGTTTTTGGTCTCCACCAACAAATACCTGTCTCTATAGATACAAATATATCTTCATTTATACTCTATAGTTTACAGATGCTAAATACTCCATTCAGAGAACAAGCATTTTAAAAGTTGTTTGTCATCTTGCGTACAGATCTGACAAAACATGAATTCAGACTTTTTACAAATCTGCATCTTCATGTTGTTATTTCGGCATCATTTTGATCTGTTTATTGCAATTAAATCACAATACTCCTGTGTGAGTAACATGAATGAACACTAATGATCCCGCTGTCAAAAAAATGTGCTTGTTTGTTGGTGTGAACACAGCATTTCTTTGTTTTGTGTCTCTTTGTAGAAGTTTTGTGTCTCTCTGTGGTTGTTTTGCTTCTTTATGTCGTCGGCTGTGTGAGTCATTTCAGTCAATGCTAATATTAAAAGTATTAAATAGTGGAGCTTTAAAGTGCGTCTGGATGAGGAGGAGATCTTACAGCTGTGGGGCCGAACAAACAGAGCGGCAACAACTTTATCAAATTTAGACTTAGATGAAGACAAAAGGTGGTGATGTTTGCTGACAGACCTTTAAGGACACTTCTGGTATTATAGCGTCAGTAAACAACTCACCTCCACAGCAGTAGTGTGTGTGAGTAGCTCGGACCTGCTGCAGCAGACGCTCCATGGCCTCGATGTGGCCCCGCCTCCTGGGCTCCCGACCGTCGCTCTCCCTCCAATCTGAACAAAAGACCGGTAGGACCAACAGTGAGAGGATGTCTTCAACAAAAGACCGGAGGACCAA
>NW_022282865.1:0-6642 GCF_004355925.1 Anarrhichthys ocellatus
GTGTGTGTGTGTGTGTGTGTGTGTGTGTGTGTGTGTGTGTGTGTGTGCGCGTGTGTGTGTTGCAATGAGAGAAACCATAGAAAATTATTTTAATGAAACCCTAATAATATATTGATTTGACATGAGTTGGTTAAAAACACATCAGTACTTTTGCGTAGGAGATGGTACAACTGGCATTCCACTCAAAGTTGCCAAACTTTATTTTGCCCTCTTTGGGGGGGGGGGGGGGGGGCTCATGACCATTAACAGCCCCGCAGTACTTCCGCATCAAAAATATATCGGTATCGTTGATTTTGTACATTTAAGTTTCATTTTAAAAAAGGCCATAGGCTGCTATATGGCGAGAAGAACTGCTGCAGTTGTGTTAGTGTTTTAAAAGTTCTTTGAAGAAAGAAAAGCGCTCAGTGTTCGAATTGCACAAATACATTTAGGATTTGACATACACTTCGTTAGTCATCTGTCAGTGACATTTACAATATACCTTCCTCTGGGACCAAGATGAAACTGCTAAAGCTGTTTATGACCCCAGTTGATGGCTCGTTGACATTGTATATGCGATGGTGACCATGATAGTATATTCCCTCAACTTCTACGGCCACGATACAGCTCTGTTGGTATTCTTACATTGATTATGTACACATTTGTTATCTTGTTATCTATTATCTGTACCTCATACTTATCTCATACAATACTCTGCCTCTGTGTATAACATGCTACATGTGAACAGTTTATTTGTATATTGACAATGGATTGTTTGTGTTCTGTAAATAAACAAAATGAAACCTGTGCTTAATCTCCGTGGTCAGTTAACCCCTGAAAGGAAACTACACAGGCATCGACATAGCTGGGACCAGTGGGAAGAGATGTATGGAGCCAAATCCAGGTTTTGATCGTTTGAAAAAATAATTCAACCTGAAAGTTCAAATTTGGGTCTTGAACTTTGAAAAATACCACAATGTATTCAAAATAAAAATAAGTGAAGGAAAAGTTTTTGGGGGTTAAATATAACTTTGATTCAGTTCTGGAATCGTTTTGAATATATTTGATTTCATTTTTTTTCACTTTCATATATATATATATATATATATATATATATATATATATATATAAACATTGAACAAAAAGTTTGGAAATTAGTGTTTGGTAGATTATTTCTCTGTTGTAACAATGCTTCTTGGCAATAAATTGTATACCGTTTGAAAGCCCCATTTGTAAGGATCATGCATTTCTGGGATGAGCAGCACAGCTGAGTTTGTGGGTTGCGCCCATGAACAATTTGCCAAATCTTCTCTGCCTGAACATGTGGAGGAACGTTATGTTCAGCGATGAGTCCAGATTCTGTCTAAGGAAGTTGGATCATAGGGTCAAAGTGTGGAGAAGACGGGGAGAACGCTATGATGATTGCTGCACCGATAGATTAACACCTTTTGGTGGAGGCAGTGTGATGGTGTGGGGCGGCATCTCCATCACTGGAAAAACGAGGCTTGTCTTCATTGGAGGCAATCTCAGAGAGATATCGAGATGAGATTCTGCAACCAGTGGCAATCCCATTTCTCCACAGTCTGGGACCGAACTCCATCCTCCAAGATGACAACGCTCGCCCCCACAGAGCGGGCTTTATCAGAGACTACCTCCAGAATCTGGGAGTAGAGAGGATGGAATGGTCCTGACCTCAACCCAAGTGAACACTTGTGGGATCAGCTTGGGCGTGCTGTTCGTGCTAGAGTGACCAACACACGTTTTAACAGGGGGGGGGCAATCACTTTTTCACACAGGGCCATGTAGGTTTGGATTTTTTTTCCCCCTTAATAATAAAAAGCTTCATTTAAAAACTGCATTTTGTGTTTACTTGTGTTATCTTTGTCTAATATTTAAATTTGTTTGATGATCTGAAACATTTAAGTGTGACAAACATGCAAAAAAATAAGAAATCAGGAAGGGGGCAAACACTTTTTCACACAACTGTATATATACAGTTCAACTTATAGCCAACAGAGGGCGCTAACAACACAACACTTTTGAACCTGAGCATGTAGAATCAAGTCCAGTGGTTATTGAGACGTGGCTTATTTCTGAAGTGTAACTTAAAGGTGAAACACAGTAATGGTGACGGACCTAAGTGGATCACCATGATATCTTTAACAAGGCTGTCATCAGTGTTTTTCTCTCTCGGTACATATGCACACACATGTCCACTGTCTCTTTTATGAAGCGCCGTAAAAAGGAGGATTTTACCTCCACACAAGCCTGGACAGGTTGCTCTAATGGCGCTCAGGGGGAATACAATTGCATTGCCTAGCCAAAGAGGGAGGAAAGAGGTGTAATGGAGTAGTTGTCCCCCCCCCTCACTTCTGTCCCTTTGCAGGTGGTGAAAGTGAAGAATTCCCGGGGAGGGCAGGAAGGAAGAGAAGGCCCAGGTGTGGCGGCTGCGGAGAGCCCAGAGCCCAGTGTTCCTCTGTTATTTGGCGCCGGAGTGGCCTCGAAATAAAAAGAAGCCGGGGAAAGTCCAGAAATCCAAGAAACATTATTAGACCGCAGAGGAACCCTGTCAGGAGACGATATTTCACAGAGGTAATAACAGTGTGTGTGTGAGCATGACACAGCTATGTAGGCCCAACTTCATCCTGCAATAATTGCCCATCAAACTTGATTTATACGTCTTTTGCTGGCTGATTGTTGGTATACGTGAGAATGTACTTTAAAAGAAAAACAAGACAAGAAATTGCCTGACGGCTTATTTTCCAACTGTAAACCCGCACATGGGGGACCGCTGATGAGCCTCTGTAATTGAATCACTGCTATTGTGTTGACATCCCTGACCTGAGCGAGGACCCGTAACAGACGCTGATTAAGCCTGTCACATACAGTGTGCCCATCTTGACAAATAGCAGCAAACGTCACCGATTAACACCAGTCTCTTCTAGTGGGCTGAGGCCAATCAAGTTTCACTTCGGCAATGATGTGGAGGTGAAAGGGCACGTTTATCAAGGCTGACGGAGCTCATTCTCCTTCCCAGAGCATCCCCCCCAAGCTCTGCAGCATTTTTACAGCCACTTAATTAGAGGGGCACGGCTCATCTCTTCCCTTTTGAGGCGGAATTAAGGTTGGGGAGCAAAAATAGAAAGTGCATGTCTGGCATGGCTGCACAATTTGAGGCCCCTCAATTTTGTTTTTAGCAGACGCCGAAACCTCAAAAATGCAATGAGATTAATTGTGGGGCTTTCATATCTTTCAAATATTACGGGTCGGGTCGAGATGATGCCCAACATCATCAATGCATCATTAGTTGTTTTTGAGTAATGCTGTGTTGAGTATTTTTTTGTTGTTGTTTCGTGAATCATTTCGAAATGTATGTTAAGTGTCAAAGCTGCACATTTCTGTGCCATACGTGGAGAGAAACCAAAACCACGCACTGAAAGGTGAGCCATTACCTGGAGGGTTGTAAGCTACACTAACGGGTGCTCCGTGACTCCCAGTGTACTCCTAGTATGTATGCATATGTACACGCCACTGACTATGGCTAGGGACCGGTCTCAATTGGCCGTAGTCGTGGTCACTGAAGTGGAAAGAACAAGCAGTGAGGTCAAGTGCTGCCTGCGTGATGTGAATTTGACCTCAAGTGCTCCTTCATCGATACCACCATTGATCATGCTAATAATAGACTTTAAAGTGGAAGTTATTTGACACTGTTAACAACATAAAAGTGGATATCGATATGGTATTTTCTTTGATTCAAGACAAGCTTTACGGTAGGCTTTTGTCAACCACTTGTGGGTCGTGGGTGTCAATCACATCTCATGGTACTGGCACACCTAGTGGATGGGAGGTGTGGGAGGTTTATTGTTTGTCGTGACAATAAATATACGTCACACCGATTCATCCTGCTTTTTGGCTCCCAACTGGTCAAATACTAATGCTTCCCCACCCCCATTGTCTTATCCTTATTCAAACAGACCAACAAAATAAACCACACCAGAAATAAACTGCACATCAACAAAGTGAGCGGCGCCACTCTCAGCCCACTTCCGAGCTGCAATCCGTCAGGCTGAGAGCGTGGAGCTCCTCTCCCTCCGTCCTCCACTTCGCTCTGGCCTAATTACAGCCTTGGACTGCCTTCGGGGGCCAAGCCTCCAGAAATGGGGACCATGACAGGTCCACGAAAAAGAATTAACCGACCCTGGAATTAGATGAAAGGTGGCCTTTGCCCCCCCCCCCCACACACACACCCTTTTGGCTCTTGATTTTGTCCTCCATTCAAAACCACATCTAATAACCGGATGGCTGTCGAAGCTCGGCATGGGTGTCAGTCGGAGCGGAATCAAAGGGAAAAGATGATCACATGAATCATAACAGAGGAGCCGTTGCGTCCAATTCAGCTGTGATGAGAGTCTGCTCCAGAAAGCTCTCAGACAGGGGCAATTATGAGAGAGACGGTCGTGAGACTATGGGGGGGAAACAAAGAAAAAAGAATAACAGTGACCGGACCAGACTCATCATGTGATCTACAGCAGCAGCACTCCCAAACATTCCCTACATATTCCAACACACCCACATACGATATGTATCCACACACACACACACACACACACACACTGACCCTCCCCACCACTGCCAACCCAAATTCCATGTAAAAATGGGAAAAGAGTTGGTTGGTGTTTGAGAATGAGGGGCACACACACACACACACACACACACACACACAGCCTGCTCCTGCAGACCTGAGGCTGATTAGACTATGTGCTTTTCAATCAGTGAGCTTTGGCCCCTCGCTGCAGACTCTTAACACCGTCGCCAATGAGCCACAGCGCACTACTGGCCGGAAAAAAGCCATTGCGAGACCACTCTCAGAGCTTCGAGCCAGCGTATCTGATTCGTCCCAAATCACCTTAAAACAGTGGGAAATTGCTCCGGATTAGGATTTGACAAGCAGCTGCGGTTGGCCCGGCGTAGCCTCTTTTTTTTTTTTTTGGGACAGCGGGTCACGTTAAACACACGTGCAGTAATATCCTGTGTGTGTGTGTGTGTGTGTGCAAAAGCAAATTCTTCACAGTCCCTCTTTATTGAGCGGGCTGCTCCGCGGGACGACATTCCTCCGGTACACTGCTCCCCGTGCCCGGCGCTCTGCTCTGCTATGCTGAATATGCACAGGTGGCTGAGAGACCCCCCCCCCCCTCCGAAGAGCTCTGAGGGGGGAGGGGGGGGGAAATCAGCAAGCTTTTTTTTTTTTTTTCAGCTTATGAAACAAATGTTTGGCATTCCACTGAGCACTGCTCTGCTGTAGACCTGTCTGTTAACAGGCGGCACTACGCCAGGGCTTGTTGTTGGCAACTGATTTGACATCGGCTTCCAAGCAGAGAGGAACCGTACACCTCGCCTCGTTATTCTTTAGAGGCATTCTGGACATTTCGTGTCGGTGCATTGCCTCTCTCATCTGTAACCTATTTATAGTGGACCTTTAAAAACGCCTTAGATGTAATTACTCAGGAATTTGTTCTCACTCACATGTGTGGTATGCGTCCTTATTTTAAGATATCTGCTTTGTGGCACTGACGAGCAGCCAGAGCAGCCCCAGCTATGTCACATGTCCTAACAACTAGTTCAGAAGACCGCTGCTGCACTGCATGTGTGAGGAACAGATACACGAGGTGCTTTTTTTGGGGGGGGGGGTCACCTTGACTTGTGTCTGAATTGTATTGTGACTTTCCTCTGGCTACATGGAACCTGTTTACTGTAAAACCTCATCTCTTGGATCGTCTTCGTCCCATTTAAAAAAATTGTTTTTTGACCTTTGACTCTAATATGTCGACAAAATTAAACCAGAATTTTGAACCTGGCTTTATCCAATGTTCAGATTTCTGGTCTGGAAATGGATGCCAAAACCAGCACACATTTCATAGGATGCTGTCTCGTCAAACATATATTTTCAGAAAACGTGTATCATAAAAAAGAATTGTCTCAATGTAAGTAATCAACTTGGGAAGTTTCATTGCGATGTCTGTATGGGTTCATCTTTTTTAATATACTCACCTGTAGTGTCTCCTCTTAATAGTCAAAATGGACACGTTTGAGGATTTCACATACTGTTGGATTGTTTCATTTATAAAAATGCATAATCAATAACCATTTGTTTTGTCTTTCAAGTATTATGCTGCAGGATAGCAGTTCTCAAATAAATGTAGTGAGCAAAAGAATAGAATAAAAGGTAAAGAAGGCATTCAAGTAGGCCTACCACAAATGTGTTCTCATAAGTGCTTCAGTAAATGTACTTAGTAACATTCCTCCGCTGGTTTTGTATGGATTCTTCAACATGTCATCTGTTGTAGCTTATATACTGTACCGAAGCTTGAAGTCATCATCTAATGTGTGGAACGGTCACAGTTTATGACTGTTTACAGTATACAGGTCAATGCAGGGTCACGTGCGGTAGCTCCTAGGGCTGCAGATAAGTGGACACACACACACACACACATGCCATCACATACTCATATACTCATTGTGCAGATGAAGTCACTTTGGCCTCTTAAGTTCACTGAAGTGTCACTGAATCATTGACAAATTAGAGCTGCATCACAGTTGAGGAAGCTGTAAATGCTTGACACACACACACACACACACACACACACACACACACACACACACACA
>NW_022282866.1:0-6638 GCF_004355925.1 Anarrhichthys ocellatus
GTCTGCAGACAGTAAAGAGTTGTGTTCCCTTCTCGTCTGTAGAAACCAACTCTTCTTGTAAAGTCTGCTGTCGCAGCGGCGGCGGCGGCGGCGTCTGCGCTGCGTACCAGGACGTGACGGGCAGCTTCCTGTTCCTGCGTAAAGGGAAACCCTGCACCGTGGGCTTCTGTGACGGAGCGGTGAGTCCACATCGTCGTCTCTCACGAAAACCCCCCGACGCACTCGGCTTCACGTGATGCGTTTGTGTGCATGTGGTCTCTGCAGGGGAAGTGCATGAAGCAGGTCCAGGACGTGGTGGAGCGTCTGTGGGACTTCATCGATAAACTGGACATCAACACCTTCGGGACGTTTCTGGCCGACAACATCGTGGGCTCCGTGGTGGCGTTCTCGCTGCTGGTCTGGGTTCCCTTCAGCATCCTGGTCCACTGTGTGGTTAGTCCAGCTGACAAACATCCTCTAACGCTTCAGATCGACTTCTTTAACACTTTTATTTTATAACTCCAGACGACTAAACTGGACTTATTATCTGATTCTTTACTCAGAACTCTTTGTCTTCATCTTTCAGGACAAGAAGCTGGATAAACAGTATGAACACAACACCAAGTCTCTGTTCTTCCCCAGTGTGAGTATTTATTTACATATATTTATATAAATATATAAAAGTTTTTAGTTTCACTTCATTTCTATAAAAATCAAAAGATGATTCATGTGTATTAATATGTAAATATGTAAATACTAAATAAAAACCTGCATCCTCATGGACGTGTAATAAACATTTATTACATTTTACATATATATGTAATATATCACATATTACATTTATTACATTTATTATCACTATTTCTTATATTTTAAAATGAATAAGATGATTTATTAATGAAATAATTGTTAGCAGCTTTAGATCAGAAGTGAAAACAATGAAGACGGATCAAATGCTCGGGTTCGGAACATGCTGACTGACTGTTCATTTTCCCAGAATGCCGAGCTCCTGAGCAGCCTGGAGTCGGCATCAGTTCGGATCTTCAAACCTCCGACGTTCCCCACCAGCACCTCCTCCGCTGGGCTGCGTTTCCAGCCGTCCAGCCCCCAACAGACCAGCACCCCTCCGGCTCCAGGCCCCACCCCCGCCCCCTACTCCGCCCCTCTGGACAGCCCCCGCATGGCCACCATCCAGGAGGACCCCAGCTTCAACTCACACCTGGACCAGGAGGCTCTGGAGGAGGCGTTCGGCCGGCCGCCGGGGTCGACTCAGCGCTCCTTCGAGGACCTGACGGAGAAAAGTGTAACGAGTCGAAGCGGGAAGACGTCCATGTTCAGAATGCAGAGACAACATCAGATAGACACCAAGGAGACGCAGTGCTGAGATGACACACCTGAGGAGAGAGGACACACACCTGGAGAGAGTCTCATGATTTTATATTTCGTCTGTATGAATTCATGTTTGTTATTTAACTTATTAAAGTAAAACATTCTTTGTTTCGTGAAGAAGAATATTTTCTGTATTTGTTAGACATTAAATTAAAGCGTTAATGAGCTCGGCTGCTTCTCATGAACTCTCTTTGTGTCCAAAGGAATAATTGTCAGAATCATTAATTGTTAAAAGCCAAACACACACTAATCGATTAAATACTCAACATTCATCAAAACAAACCTTCACATTTGTGCTGCTTTAAAGTACAAGTACCTTAATTTGTACTTCAGTAACTTATCACGAGTACTCGTATCTTTTGTTTCCTTTGCTGTACTTTCATGTTTTTATTCATAGTAACGTGAGATCAACTTAATATAAATATAAAACTGTTAAATGTTTAAATCCGACACGTTTCAAATCACCACTCAGGCTTTTATTGTGGTAACACCTGTGTACTTGTGTCGTTTTATTTCTATATTAATCCATACTACATGTTGTTAAATGACAGAACTGTGCCTTCTCTTCTTCTGTGGTATTCAGAAGCACTAGTCAGTATTTGTTGTATATTACAGACTATCACTGATGTTCGTCTCGTCACCGTGTTTTCAAAATAAGATGTTTTTACTGACTATTGTCATGTGACGAAAACTCTGAAATAAAGTGGTTGAATTCTTCTTCAGGATGCCTGCGAGATGTTTTTATACTCGCAGTCCATGAGCAGATAAACTCATTATGAAAATCAGGATTTCTTCTCGTGTTTGTTGTTGTCTCAGAACAAAAACAAACTTTTTTCTCTGTTGACAAACTTTATTTAGTTTTTACAGATCAAAGTACAAAATCAATCAGCTGCAGATCGTTGATTCCTTTGGAATCAGGTTTCACAACAAAGAGTTTCTCTTTGTTAAAGGAGGGAAACGAGGACCCCCGCTGGTGACATCACCGTCAGAAGGCGGGGCTTAGTGCGTCGTAGAGTCGGTGGACGGCGACCTCCACCATCTCCCTCAGAGACTCGTCCTCGGTGCACGCCACGGACTGGAGACAGAAGAGGTCAGAGGTCAGGATTTAAGTACAACAAACGAAGCTGAAATAACATCAAAAAGTCTGAGTTCATGTTTCATTAGTTCTCTCCGCAAGACGACAAGCAAGCAGCTTTTAAAACGCTTGTTTTCTGAATGGAGTTTGGTTTGATCTATGCTAAGCTAACATCGTAGCCGCTCCATCGACACTCAACAGAACGTCTTAACTTCGGCATAAACAGCAGCAACGTTAGTTTACACATATATTTGTGTCGTAGATCTACGTCTTCAGTGGGAACCAATGAGCTCGGAGCTGAGAGACACAGACAGGAAGTGAGACAGGAAGTGAGACGGACCAACACGTTGTTAGCCGACAATAAGAAAACTCCAGCAGCTGATCAGATCTAATGGTTGTTGCCAGGTAGGAATGTCCTGAATGTCCTGAGAAGGCCACCGTACTCACTCTGGTTTCTGGGTCGATGGACGCCGTGACTCCGTCCACAGTCACACTAAAGTCTTCACCGTCTCTGAAGTTCACGCAGTCGTCTCCGAACATGTCGCTGCAACACACACGACAACGTTAAGTCTGAGCTCTTATTTTGAAAATCACTGCATCTCTACAGATACGAGCTTCTTCAGCTCTTCTCTTCTTTTAGCTGCATCGTGTTTCTAGATCGACTGTAGACACAATGAAGAGGCATCGTTATGATCTGTAAACTCATGTTCATAAACTACTTTACTAATTTATACAAGAACTGTACAGAAACAAGTCAAGTATTAAATGTGTTGTAAAGAAACAAAGGTTGAATATCCTATCCAGAGACGGTCACGTGATCACGTAACTAAACCTGAATCTAAACCCGAGCCCAACTCTAAACCCGAGTCCAACTCTTGAGGTGCCCACAGATTCACAGTTCTACTTCTTTCACTACTAGAACAGTAACATTTGAACAGAAAGCGGTTAATGATGTGAAAATGAACCACAGCTTTTAACACCCATAATTAGAGAAAACATGAATAAATTCATGGAGTATGAAACTTGATCTCTTGTATAATCAGGCCTTCACTAAGAGCTCCTCTCTTTGTTGTGAAGTTCAGCCTTCAGCGATGAAATACCTTAAATCTTTAGACACGAGGTCACGAGACTACAGACAAGACAAGTTGGTCTTTATCTGACCGTCATTCAGTTTCTCTCTCAGCAGCACTGATCACAATACAACTCTAACGTCAGACTTAACTGCTTAGTGTCAACAGCTTCATCAATATCTGGGTTTAAGCTTTTTTTAAAAAGAAGATGTGATCAAGTTTGAATAATTTTTCAGTGAGAGTCAGACTCCGCCCGCCTGGCACCTCAGGGCTGCGTGAATCAAAGGTCCAGCAGGTGTGTGAACTGTACTCACTGCAGCATGAGCTCCAGCCTCTCCATGAACACCTCCATGTCGAACGTTTCCTTCTTGCCTTCCAGAACTGAAACAAACAAAGAAACGTTAGATTGTTTCTGTCGATCAGTTAAACGTCTCACAGCGGTCGTTTACTCACACTTCTGGGCGTTGGGGTTGGACTGGACCTCCAGGACCACCGTAGTGACGGCATCAGCGTACATGTCGTTGAGCGGGTTGGCGATCCACTGAGGATGAGAACGTTCAAAGGCTCAGATACATTTGAGGTGAAATGAAAAATACTCAACAAAATGTTAATAACATGTTAATGTGTCTTACTGAAGACATTCATCAGCCTCAGATGTGTTTACTGAGTTAGCCAGCGTTAGCATGCTAACATTAGCATGCTAACACGCCAACATGATGAGGGTGACAAAAGACCCTCATTAGACTTTAATTGTAGAATCATACTTGATTAGTCAGTTTGGACAACGAGAACAAACAGCATGATCTAAACAACATGAATCGATGATGAGGCCACTTGTTGCATCTCATTCATAACACATGACGACGACCAAAACAGGTAAATATACAGTTAATATAGTAATATAATATAGTATAGCTGTTATTTGTGTTGCTGCAGAGAGTGAAATGTATTTAAACTGTCTGGCTTTAAAAACTTGTTGTGAGAGGTTTTAATATGTTTATTCTATATTTGAGGAACAGTTTGTGCCTCTGACCTCCAGCAGCACCATCCCGGCCTCATGAACTAGAGTGATGCTCTTAAAGATCCGGACGGTGATCTTCTCCGCTCCCTCCACCTGCTCCACGTCTCCTGAAAGTACACAAAGTACACGGTAACTTTATTATCCTGTCGTGTTTTAAACTGTTTCTGATGAAAGAAAACATTCCTGATGTGTTTCTATGCAGACGACATTAAACTAAACTTGAACAAGTATTCACTTTGTTTCTTGAAGTAAAATTAACGACACAATGTCAAAGTCTTAAGTTAAAGCACAGAAGTATTATTAGTGTCAAAGTAAAAGTACTCTTGTAGAAAATGACACTTTTAAATAATACGTGAATTTGTTTGAAGTTGTTCTACAGACAAGAGAAACGAGCTGCACCAGAATTATAAAATAACTAACTTGATTTAGTTTGAAAACATGTTGGAATATTCTAAGAAAATACAACTTCAAGAACTGGATTTAAAAGTAAAATGATATCATACAATTTTTTGTGTCATATCTTAAAAACATCTGCAAAATAACTTTAGTTGTGTATTAAATGTAGAGCAGTAAAAGGTACAATATGTCCCTTTGAACTGTAGAAGTATAAGGAAACAATACTCAGATATAAAAGTACAAGTACCTTGAAATTATACTAAAGCACAGTGATTTATGAGTAAATACTTATTTACGTCCTACTTATGTTTTTAATCCAACACTGGAGAGTATATTTTAATTCATGATTGTTTTAACATGTTTAAATTATAAACTTAAAAACAAATATATGAAAAGAAGAAAAACATTTCAGAAATTAAGTTAATCAATTATTAATAATAATAATAAATTCAAATCTTACTAGATAATAAAAATAATAATAATAATAAATTGATAACCAACCTGCGAGGCTGCGTAGCTGGCTGACCAGCAGTGAGATGGGGCCGGTGTATGGGATGGCCTGAGTCTGAGTCACTGTGCTCATACACAGATCTGTGTAGTCTGAACAAAGACAGGAGGGCACACACAGTCACCACACACTGGGGAAAACCACAGCACCTGAACACAACACACAGGGATGTGTTCAGGGACGCAGCAGCAGCAGCAGGACTAGAATAATAACATCTTTACTCTGTGGTGAGTTAAAATCTATTAGTTTATAGGTTCATTAAACAATAAAGGAGTGAGTGAGGAGCAGCCAAAATGTCCTCATAATACAGAAATGTCCTCACAATGATGGTTCAATACTCGGTCCCCACAAAGATAGACGTACAAGTACACACACAGAGAGAGAGAGGGTGTTACTGACTGGAGAGGTCGGAGGGCGTCACGATGTGATAGTTGAAGTTCCTCTTGACGAGGATCCCGGAGACCCTCTGACCCTGAGCGCACTTCCTGTCGGTCAGAGAGCCCATCACCTGCAGCAGAGCATGCTGGGAGTTAACGTGGCCGTACAACACACAGCTAATCGATAACACCGACCGACGGAGGACTCGGACGAACCTTCGCCAGCTTCTCTCCTCTGAAGTTGAGCGTGACGGCTTCGGTGTTTCGCGGGTTGTGGACTTCGATGTCGACCTCGTCGTTGTCTTCGTACTCGCGGATCAGAGCCGCTTTCAGTCGGGCCATCTCGTTCTGCTCGCCGTGGACCAGAATCTGGAGACGCAGAAACAAAGCTCAATGCTAATGCTGGCATGCCATGCTAACACATTATTTAGTATATCAGCAGTAATGTTAGCATGCTAATGTTAACGACTTAATCCCTTTACTAGGAAAGTGTTTATGAACATTTAATATGTTGCCGGGTTTTTATCATAATTCATGAATCTATTCAAACATTCCTTTGATCCCTCTGTTGTTTTTATCTTTACTTATTGAAGGTGTGATTACCACGTGAGGCGGTTTGAGAGCTCGGATGAACTCGCTGGTCTGCTGGTAGTCGGTGTGAGCGGAGAAGGAAATGTAGTCCACGGACATCTTCAGAGGAAGCTTCTGACCTGACATGGTGGCGATCTCATCGGGCTCAGTCATGATGTGCTGGAATCAAACACACGGTTCTCTCATTACACCTGTAGAACCTTTAGACTGGAGCACGCACGCACGCACGCAC
>NW_022282867.1:0-6638 GCF_004355925.1 Anarrhichthys ocellatus
ATATCATATATTATTATAATAGAACAATAGGGTGGATAAAACACAGCACTGATACATTTGAGTTTGGTCTTGATGGTGTCCTGCTGTGACCTCCATGTGTTATCCAGTACTCTGAAAGCGTTCCTTGCCTTATTAAGACGGTTCTTGATATCTTTATCTGTGCCCCCATCGTGTCTGACAGTGCTGCCCAAATATGTGAACTCGTCAGTTTTAGGGAGATCTTCTCCGTTAAGCTGAATTGCTGAGGGATTGGGAATGTTCAGAGTCATCACTTCTGTTTTGTTTTTGCTGATCTTCTGACCAATCTTCTGACCAAAATCACTGAGGCGGGATGTTTTCTCCTGCATGTGTCGATGAGTATGTGAAAGAAGAGAGAGATCATCTGCATAGTCGAGATCTTCAAGTGATGAAAATAGAGTCCATCGAATGCCTCTATTTTGGTCTTCAGTTGTTTGTCTCATTACCCAGTCAATAGTGATATTGAAGAGCAAAGCTGACATCACACATCCTTGCCTCACACCTGTTTTTACTTGGAATGTTTGGAGACTGTTTCCAACCCTACATGTGAAGTTAGTATAAAAACTTTGGATCACATGAACTATATCTTCAGGGATCCCATAATGCCGCAATATACGCCAAAGGCTTTCACGATGAATGGAGTCAAATGCTTTTTCAAAGTCAACACAGTTTAAATACAGTTCCCTCTGCCACTCTGTGCACTGCTCTATGATGTAACGTAACGTGAATATGTGATCGTTGCAACTTCTACCCTTTCTGAAACCTGCCTGTTCTTTTCGGAGATGTTGGTCTACAGCATCTGTTATTCCATTAATAATAATCTTTGCCATGATCTTACTTGGTATTGACAGAAGTGTAATTCCACGCCAGTTGTTACAATTTCTTAGAGAACCTTTCTTTGGTAATTTGATGATGATCCCCTCTGACCAGTCATCAGGTATTTTCTTGTTCTCCCATATAGAGGTAAAACGTGGTTGAAGAATTGTAGCTGCCAGATTCGGGTCTGCTTTGAAGAGCTCTGCATTGAGGTCATCTGGACCATGGGTTTTCCTGTTTCTTAATGATTTAATCGCCATTATAATTTCATCTTTGGTTGGTGGTTCAATGCCGATATCCAAATCTGCTTCTGCATCTTGGATGTTGGCCTGTGTTGTTGGTGGAGGCCTGTTCAGCACCTCGCCAAAATGCTCCGCCCATCTAGCTTCTTGGTCTGCTTCCGTTGTAAGAAGCTTTCCCTGTTTATCTTCTATTGGTATATCAGATGTCCCCCTGTATTTGCCGCGAATAATCTTGGTTAGCTTGTAGACCTTTCCTTGCTCACCTTTTTTGGCTGCTTCTTCTGCTTGTTTTGCAAGGTCATCCATATATTCCCGTTTGTCAGCTCGCGTCTTCCTCTTCACAGCCTTGTTTGCATCTCGATATTGAGTTTTATATCTTTCTTTTAGCCTATCTGATTTTGCTTCCATGACTTTCTCCTTTGCTCTCTTGCGTATATCAATGGCTTGCCATGTATCATCGGTTATCCACTCCTTTCTATCCTTCCGTTTGATGCCCAGACATTTTTTACTGGTTTCTAGATATGCTTGCTTTGCTTGTTCCCATTTGGTGTTAATCTCACCTGTATCTGTGTCTGTATCCTGTTGCATATCACTTTGGTCAGATAGTGCTTGAAATCTATTCTTTAGCTGCACTATGAAGGAGTTTTTCACTTTAGGATCTTGTAACTTTTCAGTGGCAAACTGTTGTCTTCCTATCTTTCTGCTCCCAGCTTTCCTTAACTTTACTTTCAGCACTGCTAACACAAGGTGATGATCACTAGCATCATCTGCTCCTCGCATTACCCTGACATCAAACAGTGAGTGTCTCCAGGTTCCATTTATCATCAGATGATCTATCTGGTTCCTGTCTCACCCATTAGGTGAATTCCAAGTCAATTTATGTATATCCTTGTGTGGAAATAAGGTCCCTCCGACAACAAGGTCATAACTGGCACAAAATTCCACTAATCTTTCCCCATTTTCATTCATGATGCCACAGCCCTGTCCTCCCAGGGCCCTGTCATAGCCGGTGTTGTCACTTCCGACTTTTGCGTTCAGATCCCCCATCACTATCTTCATGTCATGTCCTGGTGTGTTGTTGAGCTCAGCTTGTAACTGCTCATAAAACTCGTCTTTTGCTTCTTCACAACTATCATTTGTTGGCGCATAACACTGGTTGATGGTTGTGTTGATTTGTTTTCCTTTTAGCCTGATCTTCATAAGCCTGCTATTGACCGGTTTCCACTCTATAAGACTTTTCTCGACTCCTTTTTGTAGAATGATGGCTACTCCTTCGGAATGGTGGCCATCATCCCTCCCTGAGTATAAAACTGTTTCATCTGTACTGGTTCTGAGACGTCCCGATCCGGTCCATCTGCTTTCGCTTACTCCTAGTATGTGTAGGTTGTATCTTCTCATCTCATTTGTCACTTGCGCAAGTTTCCCTAGATATTTAATAATGAGCTTTTATTAGCTGAGGATCAGAATGTTTAATTACTTTTTACTTTTCTACATTAATCTTTAGTAACTTTACAGATTAATTAATAAAGTATTTAATCAACTAATATGTTTTGCTGTATAATAATGATGTATTATTATAGTTTATAAGAAGTTATTAAAATGGGCTCCACCCTAACCAGCTGCATCAAAATATAATATAATATATAATATAATATAATAATAATATAACATAATATAATATAATAATAATATAATATATAATAATATAATATTATATTATATGATATTATATAATACAATAATAATATAATTATCAGCATGAGTACTTCTATTTGTGGTACTTTAAGTGTCTTTACATATTAATACTTTTATATTTGTATTCAAGTCAAACTGTTCATTTTAAATGCAGTAGCATTTTTACAGTTGATGTATTGGTACTTTTACTGAAGTAAAATAATGTGAATACTTCTTCTACTGGTTGTATTTATTATGAGTGATGTTTTTAAGGCAGTACTTTTATAGAAGAGTATTTTTGTTTCTTTTACTACTACGTCATGTTTAGAAGCTCGTGAGAGCCGGAAGTAGGCTTGCTGACGGGCTCGTGCCAGAGGAAGGTTAACAGGTTAATACTTATTATTATTATTATTATTATTATGATCAGTAAAACTCTATTCTCAGTCAAAAACATCAAAGACTCACCGACACTGATGTTTTTCTCTTCAGCTGGAAACAGACGATCCTGGTTACCATGGAGATCTAGTGTCCTCTGCTGTGATTGGCTGTTCAGTCTCGGTGCGTTTTATTGAGCTGACGTCAGCGTTGATTTCACGAACAGTTTAAATATACACATAAATACTGCTAAAAGTTCTACTAACGGTCTTGTAGACGTTGGGTTATACTCGGTTAGAGTACTTGTAATATTAAAGTATTATAATATAAAGTATTTCATTCATTATCTTCACAACCGGAAGTGCTGAAAAACACAAAAGATTCAACTGTTTGTTAGCTACACTTCCGGTGGTTGTTTCAAAATAAAAGCCTACCACAATCCTTCACATTAAAAAGCTTTTATTTTGTTTTACAGTGAAACACACACAGGAAGTGATGTGTGATCAGTAAAGAGGATCAATGATGACGTGATCAGCAAACATCAGTGTTGGAAAATAAAACTACTTCCGCTTTTTAACTTAAATCCAAACTTTAAACGTTTCTGTTTGTCAATTCTAAAATTGCAATTATTCATTGAATAACTCATGTTTTCTCTATTTAATTTATCCTTTAAATCATCCTTTTGTCTTTACAGAAGACACAAAGACAAACAAAAGGTGATTTAATTATAAACACGTTGAATCTTGTTGACATGAATGTGAGCTGTCACATGACATCTGGAGCATCAAAGTCATTTCATGAAACAACATGAAGTCACTTCTAAATGTGAGTCATTCTAATAGATACTCAGTAGAGAACGTGTGTTTGTCTACTTTTGATTAGTTTATTGTTAATATGTGTTGACTCTTGTTATTGGTGTGAGATCACGAGCCCTCACTGCCCTCTAGTGGTCAGTGTCACGAGCTGCACGCTGCGTTTCTCAGGGGATGACGTCAGCGAGCCACGTGTTCATGTTCAACAGGTTTTATGGGTTCTTGTTTCCTTAAAGTTCTATAAGCAGAGAAACACTCAGAAGTTAGACACGTGTTCACACTTTAGACTTTCTCTGGAGAAGAAGCTTTTATTCAGTTTTTATGATCCACAAATATGAAACAAAACAGAGAATTCACCGTATTTATTCAGGTTTAATCCGACTTTCACTTACTTTTATCTTGATTTCATTTTGTTTTACTTTCTCAAAATTATATTCATGTGAGTCTTTCAATGTAGTTTTTTAAATATATCTGATTATTTCCTTGTTGGTGAAAGTTGAAATAAATGAAGTCACGTGACTTCAGAGAACGAGGTAAACAGGAAGTGAAGTTCTCTTTGTTTCCTCAGTTTCTAATCATTTGAGATGAAACATCTTTATTGTTTCCCTCAGGATGAATTCAGCTCTGACATCAGAACATAAGTACAAATGAATAATAACGAGTATACATTATTAATCAGTGGCGGCTGGTCAATAGGGCGCCGCCCCCCCTTTGAGCCACAGAAAATAAAAATTAAAATAATAATAAACTACACAAATTGTGAATGTTTGTGTTTTTGAAATAAAGAATGCACCCAGTAATATGAGGGATGAGGAGGTAAGGAAACATGAGAACACCAGGGTAGGGAGTGAGGGATGAGGAGGTAAGGAAACATGAGAACACCAGGGTAGGGAGTGAGGGATGAGGAGGTAAGGAAACATGAGAACACCAGGGTAGGGAGTGAGGGATGAGGAGGTAAGGAAACATGAGAACACCAGAGTAGGGAGTGAGGGAGGAGGAGGTAAGGAAACATGAGAACACCAGGGTAGGGGAAAAAAAATGAAAAAAATCTTTTTCATGTGAAGGTGTCCCATGGCCACACAGCTGCAGCCACTTCAGCTAATCACCTCCTGCGGGCTGACACACCAGACCCACATCCTACTAACGACATCTGGGCAGTATTTGAACCCTGGTCCTCCAGACCTGTTTTGTCAGCTCGTCGTACCGTCTTTCCCCCGCTTCAACCCCGTATCTTCTTCTGCCTCCGGTGTCCGCTGGTCCGGGAAGCCCCCGTGCCCTCCGTTGTGTTCCAACAGACTTCACACCGTCGATCTGCCTGCCCTCCGGTGTAGGACCCCGGCTCCACACAGCCATTCCTGTCCTTTATTATTGGTAAAATAAAATCTGTTGTAACGGATTCTGTCTCATGTGGTTTGCTATTGGGTCCTGGTCTTGAACTCCCGTGACAGAAGGATTGTGGTAGGCCTTTATTTTGAAACAACCACCGGAAGAGGAGCTAACAAACAGTTGAATCTTTTGTGTTTTTCAGCACTTCCGGTTGTGAAGATAGTGAATGAAATGCTGCTTTAATATTACAAGTACTCTAACCGAGTAAAACCCAACGTCTACAGGACATAAAGACCAGAACTAGTCTGATCCTTGACTTTATTTAAAGTAGCAATACTACAATGTAAAATGCTGCATTGAAAACAGGCTCGTTCGAGTTGAACTGGAAAGCAGACGAGAGCAGGCAGACGTAGAAAGGGGCGTTGACAAAGAACTGCGTTCAAGTCGGACCGTTTTCAGCCGCCTGCTTCTTCTTCTTCTTTCTTTTGCTTTTTTTTGCGGTTGGCAAACAGCTTTCGGGTGCATTACCGCCTCCCACTGATCTGGAGTGGACTAAGAACTCCAATACCACAACCAAACGAAAATAAATACATATACATATATACACACACATACATACATATGTGTGTGTAAATAAATAAAGATATGTATATAAATATATATATAGATAAAATAGAATTCTAATATTCTCTGACTCGTACCTCTGACAGGACAATGAAACATGGTCCACGGTTTCTTCTTCTCCACAAAATTTACACTTTCCATTATTATGCTTTCTAATAACAGAGGGAACTGTTCAGACCAGTATGGCCGTTCCTTAGTCTTGTCATAATCGTCTCCTCTTTTCTAGTTGGTCCACTAGATCCTGCCCCCAACCAATGGTTCCTCTTTAAACAGATATCTTCCTTTACTCCCTTTATTCGTTCTGACATATCTTTTTGATTTGTCCCTTAATCACCACTTTAGCTTCTGACTTACTTATATTTACATTAACGTTATTTCTCCCTCTCTTCAAAGACCTTTTTGCAGCTTTATCTGCCTTCTCATCCATCGACTCCAACATGGACCCACACTAAATGAACCGCTATCCGCATTTGATGGATTCTTAAAAATGATTGAAGTTTTCAAACAGTAAATCCTCTCTGCTTCTGGAGTGGCAACATGTCAAACTCGTTAGCACTGCACATGAGTCTGATGCAATCACCTCTCTCTCTGGCCTGACGTCCTCTACCCACTGTAACACAATAACTCTATGGCCATCATCTCACATGCAAACACAGATGCATCATCACTGAGTCTCTTCCCACACTCAATGGAATTCTGGGATCACTGCTGCTGCTGTTCTACCAGTTTTAGGGTCTTTAGATCCATAAAT
>NW_022282868.1:0-6636 GCF_004355925.1 Anarrhichthys ocellatus
CCCACACACTGCATATACACACACACACACACACACACACATTATTCCCCCCTCTTTCCAATAATCTGTTGATTTTAGATAGCGTGCTCATGAATGTATAGTTGTTGTTAGTTTAGATATTAGTTGACTAGATCATTAGTATTAGAACGTAATAAACTCTGTTATATTTTAAAGAGCAGCTGTCTGTGATTACTTTGTGCATGTGTATTGTGATAATAGCTGTATATGTGGTCTGTGCTCGAACTTAAACCTTCACTTTCACTCTGAATGTGTAACAGTACTCAAACTATTGACATTGTGAGTGAACACTAATTATGAGACGTAGCGTATTGTTTGGTTATTGGTCCCTGTTCGCAGGGGTGTGCCCCGTTATTGTTAATAAACATTAATAATTCTATTGATGTCAATAATTTACTTTTCTTAAATGCTGATAATCCAAACACGCTCCTTTTGGTTCCCAACACTCATAACAGATATTCGGGCCACGGCGTCCTCTTCTGTGTGCCGGTCATTGTTTACACTCTGATTAGCAACTTGAGATGCAAGAATGAAGTTGGAGTTGAGAGGGATTATTTCGGCTAATTTCTCTAAACAGATATCTGTATAAGATATCGGCAGATACATTTTTTAAAAAGCTAAATCACCGTCAGACCGGCTTTCAAAAATACATTTTGGCCAATGTGTTCCGCCTCTTTTGTTCTTCACACAGACTATTTACATACATCCAATGGGTCCTCAAACGTGATTGGTTTATAGTTCTCAGACTACAACAGGAAACCAGAATGCTTCCGATACTAAAATCTTGTCCTTGGTTCGTGTAATAATATCACAATTTACATACAGTAGCATTTCTATTTCTTGTATTTGACTACCATTACTTTAGGAAGCCCAATAACCAGTTTCATAATGATGTGTTATATAAATATGTGTAAATAACAGAGGAAACAGCTTTTCTTTCTAAATTCTTTTATTTTGGTTACATTTTTGGTCACCCCCGCCACCACAAAACCTGGACCCTGAAACTGAAGCAGGAACATTTGACTTATTTATTTTATTATTCACACGTGCTTTTCATACAGTGAAGTCTTCCACAAAAAAATGATTCACAATTGAGCTGTCTTACATTTTGCTGGAAGTTCAACCTGGAAGACTATGGCCATGGTTACTCTATTTATTTGGATTTTCTTTTTCCTTTCCTGCTTCCAACTCAATCAGCCGACTGAGGGCGTTCACACTTTTCAGTTCAACTAATCAGATTTGGAAAACGACCTCTGTGAGCCAATCATCTTGCTGCTGCCAAACTTGCTTCTTTTTTCTGCTGCTGTCATTTCAGTTCCCCATCAATCAAACCCACCTCCGGCTCTATCATGATCAGCTGTCTAACGGGCCCTTCCAGTGAGCTTATCCAGGTCCATATCTTCAGCTAGACTGTTCTTCCATCACCAGAGTCTAGACTCCATGAGAGGGTAAATAATGATGTCATGATTCAGGTACGGGTTATTTTTGTCCAGAGCCGGAGTGGTAACTAAGCCGACTCGAACCCTGCAGACATTCAGTTTTTTATGTCCAAACTGACTCGAGACCGACACCGTTAATGTAAGCTGAAGCACTGAGTTTGTGTGACCGGGGTGCACTCGGACACAAACTGGACTGTGTGGAGCGTTGTTCGGATGTAGTTACTCAGCACACTCTGGGCACTCTGTCTGGGGAGACGGAGCAGCAGAGTGCCAAGAGCAGTGAATTGGTGATGAACAGCTGAAATCACACATTCACAGACAGTGGGTCCAACATTTTAATTTCTATTTATGCTTTTTTGTAAAAATAACTTCAAGCACCATGTCAAGCAGACCGAACAAATAATTGTGTGAACGCGGTCCACTGCGTCCACACTTGTAGTTCTCTGGAATGCAGCATGAAGCCCAGTGTTTACAAGTGAACAATTCACTGGCTCTACACATTGGCTAATGTGTGCTGTGTTATATTGATG
Source organism: Anarrhichthys ocellatus (assembly GCF_004355925.1). Lineage (NCBI taxonomy): Eukaryota > Metazoa > Chordata > Actinopteri > Perciformes > Anarhichadidae > Anarrhichthys > Anarrhichthys ocellatus. Next base: position 1,988 of record NW_022282868.1, read on the forward strand.
GTGATGAATAAATAATGCACTGGATAAATAAATACACATAAGAGTCTGCAAACTGGAGACTCAATTCAACATTTCAAACCTGAATGCATCTTTGTCAGGTCAAAGACAGAGAGCAGCAAAATGTATATTTATTCATATTAAAACACACGTTACTTTAAAGAAAATAAAATGACAAACCTGTGTGAGAAGTCTGGGCTAAACCTCTGCCCAACACAGAATTTAAACTAGAAGGGCAGTCAGAGAGCGCAGGCCTCTGCCAAGGCCAAGGTTAACGGTTGTGTATGCAACATTCAGAACATAAATTTTTGCAGGATTGCAGACAGATGACGTAGCAGCCGGATAAATTCAGTGATTAAATTAGTGGTAAGGCAGGACAGCAGGCAGGTAACAAGAAACTGCACAGCGATGATGATGATCTGACAATGTCAGAGAACGGCTGAGTGACAGTCCAGTTTAGGAAGTGAAGGTGGGGAAGGCCAGGTAGAGCTGGTGAGGGAAATGGCAATGGCATGTAGGTGAGAGGAGATGTCAGGTGAGCAGGTCTGGCAAGAGAGTCTGAGGGCATCTGGAGAATGGTTAAAGGATGGCAGGTCCAGGGAGTGAGAGGAGGGTACATGGCCTGCGTGTATTGTAACCCAGCTTCTCTGTTCTTTGGGCGACCCAGCATTCATGTTAGTGCATGTGAGCTCCTCTCTTCATGCTTCACTGGCTGGCTAATTACTGCCACTGCACTGTGCTCATACTGCGGTGACAGCTGATAATGTCTGATTGTTGCTGATGTGTGACTTGGATCACTCGCTTCTGCATTTGGAGGAAACGGTAACAGCAGTGCTCATAAGGCATTGTGGGGTATCATAGGCAGATTGCGTGCATAGTCACATTGCTTTTTGCATGTGCAGTGAACTGCACATGCAAAACACATATAGATTTCGGGTAAATGGCTTGAATTTATTTGGAATTTCTCATATTGATCTTATGATATATTTTTACTTTAAAAGCGTATGTGTCATGAAAGAAGTTCACTGATTTGCTGTATAATGTATTAGTTTCCAGGGACAGGGACAATATATAAATACTACCTCAGAAAAACAAATGCAAAAGCTGTAAGGCATATAAAGCATCTGGCTAAAATAAATCTGCAGAGCTCATCCCTGGTTAGGCTTTTAAATCCACATTCACAAATTCTCATCTGCTTCTATTTTCATCATTTCAGCACCTTGAGCTTCAAACTGGCGAGGTTTGCTTTGCCTGGTTTAGACATTTTTTTTCATCTTCGAGCATCTCCGGAGACACCGAACCTCCCCGTTGTTAGGGGAAACACCGCAAGGCTTCACTTGATACCATGAATAATTCCCCACAGTGAGGAGCGTACAGACATGCTTGTATGGACAGTAATGTGTTCTTCTTCTGTCCTCACTTGTAGTGTTGTAGGATTTTTTGCTATTCTTGCTCCTGTAGGGAAAACGCAAAAATATGTAACCTCTGAGGTATGATGCTAAGCCTGTTAAAATGCTAATTACCAAACATACCCAGCTACCTACCATGTTTAAACGCTTGCTTTAGCTTTAGCATGGTGTTAACATGCTAGCATCAGCATGGTACAGAATCTTAGCATGAAGCTCAATGTACAGCTGACGCGGAGTTGAATTCGGTCAGGAGCTTTGCGGTATTGTCACCACACTTAAACAAGTGAAAAGTTTGACCCATTGGTCAAAGAATGGGAAAAAAATGTATAGGAAAATATTGCTAACTTTGATATTGCTGGTAACACAAAACTGCAAATTAAAGAGGTAAAATGAAAGTAAAGTCTGAGGCAGGGACCATGTTCCTGTTGTTACCTTCTGCGATTTAAATCAGCCGTTTCTTCCTCAGCTTTGCTTTGAGCTTAGTGCAATCATTAGTACAGTAATACAGTGTTGGTGTTTGCTCATACATGCTTAAAAAATCAGGTAATCACCAAAATAATTGTGGTTCTGACTAAACGTCAGACAAACAGACCAACATCCATCCCTACAGTCACTATATGGCTGAGCTGATAAAAACATCATGAAACATAATGCACAAAAATCTGGTGGATTCTCCCAGTCAATTTATTTCTCTCTTCTAATTTGCCCCACATAGTTATAATTCATAATTATTATAATATAATAATGGGTACATAACAGAGGATCTCCATAATACGATTTAAGGGATCATGGGGCGTTCTGAATCAGTACTCTAAGGCCCAGTACTGATCCGTAGAAGGTTCTCCCAAGTGTAGTAATACAAACCAGCGCATGTGTGTGTGTATATATAACACAGGGTTCATTACTATTTCCCCAAATATTTGCCTTGGGTGTAGGGCTGGTCAGTGGCTGGGTGTTGGGGTCATGGGGAGAGAGTGTGTCTGTAGCGAGTCAGTGCCTTTGAAAGGAGATCAGAGCGAGTTCTGGCCTAATTACAAGCAATGTTTACACCTACACATCTGGGCCGCGCCGCCGTCTGCCGAGTGACGGGGAACATGGACGAATATAATGGGAGCAGGTCAATACAGACGAGCTCATTCAGTCAGGGATGAAAACACATGCAGTCCATGAGGTGTAGTGGCAGCAGGTGAACAGTGAAGTATATACCGTGTACCTTTTCAAATCTAATTATATCAAAGTTATTTATCAAGGAAATACCACAGCTGTTGTTTGAAAAAAAAAAAGAAGAAAAAAAAGAAAAAAAAACTTAAATGGACGATGAATGAAACAAACAAATATTGACGCCATCTTTGTGCAGATGAAAAGTTCAGAAAAGTTGACCCTCTCCAAGAGAGATACTCCCTTCTATGATTCTATCATACAGGATTTTATTCTCAGTGTGTCCCTGTAGCTTAGCTGGTAAAGCGTGCACCTCATTGCCCCGTACCGGCAGCCCGGACTCGAATCCTCCCCCCGGCCCTCTGCTGCTTGATGTCCGCTTTCTGTCCTTCTTTGCATCAAAAATTATCTTTAAAAAGGTCTTTGGTGATTTTAAAGTTGCTGCATGGTTCATTGATGCACATACAACTTGTTCTGCATTGGTTGGGACTGGACATCATCTCTAGCCATCAGCAATGTCTTTTTTTGTATTTCTTTTGCCATTTCGGTCCACAGACACACACACCCAACATATACTTTAGAAAAACTGACCTGGGACCCGAATCTGGCCAGGTACAAAATTATACTCGCAGAGTCTGTGTGTCAAAGTGTTGTTGTTCTCTCTCTCTCTCTTTGGTTCTGTTTGAGTTGTCCGCAGTTTGACTCTGATCAGATCGACTGGATTGAGTCTTATTAGCAATGTTAACTTCAGCCCTTGGAATCTTTATGTCAGTGCAGTTTTGAAATATCTTAACTGTTAGATAGATTATCACGAAATTTGGTACAGACAGTCATGGTCCCCAGAGCATGAATCTTAATGACTTTAACAGTGCCTTGACTTTTCCTCCTGAGCCACCATTAGCTTCACCTTTTTCCTGAAATGTCACAACAACTGCGGGAGGATTGCTATGAAATCTGATACATTATGTTCATGAATGAAGCCTAACAATTTTGGTGATCCCCTGACTTTTGCTCTAGCGCCACCATTGGGTTGACATTTGTGGGTTTTAAGTGAAGTTTCTTGACAACTGTTGGATTGACTGCAAAGACATGTGGCGCTTATTTATGGAGGAGAAGATGAATCTGACTAACCCTACTAACGTTACGTCTCTTCTAGTGCCATCACCATGAATAGCTCTACCACCAGCTCACTTTCTTAGCTTTTCCAAGTACGTATAGAGTAGGAAAAAAGCAATGATTTCTCTATAATAATAATAATTATTATAATAATATAATAATCTGGCTTGTGAAACTGCTCAATGAAGAATATTGTTGGCATGCAGCCACCTACACCTGGCTTATTTTGACACAATTTTATTTCAGGGTGAAATCTAAGCTCTAATATGGGGTATCATTTACTGTACAGCTGCCATCCAGTTTTGGATGTGAATATTACCCAAAATTATAGTGCGGTAGAAGTAAAGTCCCCATGCTGCTTGCTCATTTACTCATTTGTGAGCTGCAGACAAGTGAATGTGTAGAGGCTTTGATTCACGTTTCACTTTTAAAGAAGCCTTAACAGGGAGCTAAGAGGAAAGTCTGCCAGCTGCACCCACACGCTCCTGCACAAGCCTACCTTCAGAGAGGACACAAACCCAAAGGAGCTATTGCTATTAAGACACAGCTTCCTCTTATCAACGCTGCCACAGGGATATTGAAACAGTTTGTTCACAAAATGTTGATTATTTTGCCATAAATCACCCGTGTTACCCATGATTAGGGGGAACAAACACTTGTCTTAATTACAAGCCGCCACAATATTCATAATTTAAGCTATGACTCATTATTATGTATGGAAGAAATGTGGCAAAAACATTTGCTTAAACTAAATCCTTACCAGACATGGTACCACAACTATTTATATTGTGTGTAAAACCTGCAGCACAACAATCAACTCCCTGTCACTGGAGAAAATATATACAGTTGTGTGAAAAAGTGTTTGCCCCCTTCCTGATTTCTTATTTTTTTGCATGTTTGTCACACTTAAATGTTTCAGATCATCAAACAAATTTAAATATTAGACAAAGATAACACAAGTAAACACAA
>NW_022282869.1:0-6632 GCF_004355925.1 Anarrhichthys ocellatus
TTGCTCTAACAGGTAAAATAGCAATAAAATGTCAAGAATTGTCTTTAATCTTGTTCTAAATTTCATAAATACAACAAACTATAGTTTTTGTATATATAATATAACTACATATACAACTTTATAAGCTGCGATATAAAATAGCTTTTGTGTCTCCAGACACATTTTATTTGGTGGAAAATAGAGCAAAATGTCTCTTTGGATAGTAAAGGTTGCCGACCCCTGTACTAGGTGAAACGTACTGTGAGGGCTGCATCGTCGAAATATTGTAGGGGGCGCTATTGAGCCGACTTGCTACTCTGAAGCATTAATATCACATCAGATAACTACATTCAGGATTTTAAATGTGTGTCACAAGTTTGATTATGTTTTGAGCATTTTTAAACTCTCAAAAATACCTTCATTTTTCATGGCGAAGAATGCGTCCCCATGGCAACGGCTTTTAACGAAACAACAAGCTTTGAGTAACTTTTCATCACAACGGTCTTTAGATTGTTGTGGCCAAATTTGAAGTTGATTCGATCATTTCCCAAGGAGGAGTTCGTTAGAGTACAGCGCTTGGAAATGACAGGAACCTCAAGAACTACTGAAGACATTTTACTGAATGTTGGACTTTAATGTCGTCTTTTGATTTCTGTCATTTTCTCTCTGAACAGAAACAACTGAGTCATGTCTGCTGATGATACAGACAACGTGTTCGGTGAGTCCACACACTCACACACAGACACACAAACACACACATGCTGCATAACTAAGTACATTTACTCAAGTAAATTGTACTTTAGTATTTCTGGTTTAGAAATTAAGATTTTCACAAACAAAATAAGTCTGAGTTCTGTAATTTTGTTGTAAATTAGTTTATTATTAGTCTCCTAATCAAAAATTTACATGAAACTGTTTTGATGGTTGAAGATGTAATAACTTTAATAATGTTAATGTTTTAGTGTTGAGGACTGTTGGCTGATTTAAACATTTGAGTCTGTTTTCTTTTGTTTTCAGTATTTAAAAACTTTGAAACTGAAGATATCAGACTAAATGAAACGTTGGACAGTAAATAACTTCGTAGTAAACAGAGAGATTATTTTTAGAACATTAGAGCTACAGAAACGTAGAAATAAATGTAGTGAAAGACGTCAGAGATGTTTTCTGAAACCTAAATAAGTTAATATATGAAATTAAATGAATGAATATTATATATTATATATTATATAATATTATTATTATTATATAATATAAAATAAATAAAATAACTTTAGTTTTGTAGTGTAAAATCATGTGAAAACAAAAGAAAAGAGATCGTTTCCTCAGCATGAAACCAAAGATGTAATTTCTCGACTTTTTCACCTCCTTCCTCTTGTTTCCTACATCCTCTCGAGTCTCTCCTTCCTCCCCCTCTAATAAGAGTTCATCTCTCCTCTGAGCCCCTCCCCCTCCTCCCTCTCTCCCCATCAGTCATCTCCTTCCAAACTCTCATCTATCTGTTTTCCTCCTCTTCTCTTCACCTCACTGCGCTTCTTCATTTCCTGCCCTCCCCATGGGAAATTAACTCCTGTCAGCTGATTGTGGGGGAGACATATCTTTGTATCCTATAAACCATTTTCACATCATGTTCATGAACAAACGGACAAATACAAATGTGTGGTAATAGTAGTGATAATATCAGTTTATATATATATAGAAGTATATAAATATTTATATATACTTATATATCTATGTATATATAGTATATATACCTATTATATAGATATAAATATATATATTTATATTGACATTATATATTGCTATTATATATATTGTATACTGTATATATTTATATTTATATATACGTATATATGGTGTACTTAGTTTTAGTCGCTGAATCAGGTACAGGTTGGACTTTTAGTTTTAGGGACCTGGGAAAGCTATATGTTTCTGCAGGGCCTCACAAGAACAGACAGACAACCGTGTGCATGTGTGTGTGTGTGTGTGTGTGTGTGTGTGTGTGTGTGTGTGTGTGTGAGTGTGTGTGTGTGTGTTGGTCAGCGTGATGAATATTTGATGGAGTGAGTGGGAGGATGAAGAGGATGAAGAGGAGCTCATTATGTGTACAACTTGTGGTGTCATCACAATTAAAGCTTTAAGTGAGATAATCTGCTGCCACGGCAACGACTGTCCATCAGTCAATCAGCTGATTGATTAATAAACTCATTAAAAACATATTTCAGGTTGAAATCATTAAGTGTTTTTTTCATGGTTCTCACTAAAATCTACAGCAGGAAGTTCATTATTGATGACATCAGTTGTGTGTTTGATCTGGTCATGTGACTTCATGTGTTCTGACCTCTGACCTCATACATCAGGTCAACATATCGATCAGAGCAGATCAATAACAGGCTTCAATCCCCTACAATGCTCTTGGTGTTTCAGACCTGAACGAGGTCCCGGAGACGGAGCTGCTGGACAACAGCATCCAGAAGGGCCGCGCCCAGCTGTCCGTCAAAGCCCGGAGGAACCGCCCCTCCAGGTCCCGGTACCGTGACAGCGTGAGCTCCACGGAGGGTGACGACAGTCTGGAGAGGAAGGTACGTCAGAGTACTGAGAAGGTACAAGTACACCCACGAGTAGAAGTACTCATGATGCAGAACATGTATTATTATTGAGACACATCTGAGACATAACTGAGACACAACTGACTTCATACTTTGTGTATTTCGTCTGGATCAATAAAGTCTAATCTAATTTATTTATTTTATTAAAGGTAAACAGCCACGTCACTTAAGCTCCTTGACGAGATCACTGTGACATCATTCAACTCTGTGTGTGTGTGTGTTAGCAGGACAGCCCATTACACTTCGCCCGCTCACCTCTCCACCTGGCCATGGGAGGCTCCTCCCCCTCTCCTGATTCACTGCTGTCGGTTCGAAGCCCCGCCTTCTCCTTCGACTCCTCCCTGGTGAGACCAATCAGAGCTCAGCTCCTCTGATCAAAGACAAAGGCTTCATCACACTAAGACGGACATCACATGATCAAGTACACTCTGTCGTACTGGAGAGCATTAATACTTTTGTTCATTTACAGTTTCTGTGTGAACTTCACAATAGTTCACACTAATAGAGAAGTAGACCACACTCAAAATAAACGTAGTTAGTTTTAAAATGGAAAACCTACCAGTGTGGAAGAAGCCAAAGACTCTCCTCACTTTGGCTCCTCAGGTGCGTCACTCTCCAGAGGATGAAGGAGCCTCATTGGCTGCCTCCCCGCGTGGGCGGTACCGTCAGCTGACCAATGCCACGTCTCAGGAGGCCCTGGTGACTCCCAGCAGCTCGCCCTCGCAGTCCTGCCCCTCCTCCGACTGTTCCCGGGTCTACATGAGGAGGAGCAGGAGGCCCGACAGCGAAGGTACCTGAGACACACCTGAGACGCACTCGAGACACACCCTAGACACAACCGAGACACAACCAAGACAACCGAGACACAACCGAGACACACCAGAGACACACCCGAGACACACCCGAGATACACACGAGACACACCCGAGATACACACGAGATACACCCGAGACACAACCGAGACACACCCGAGATACACAAGAGACACGACCGAGACACACCCGAGACACACCCGAGACACAACCGAGGTACACCCAAAGCACCAGAGACACACCCGAGACACACCCGAGACACAACCGAGGTACACCCAAAGCACCAGAGACACACCCGAGACACACACGAGACACAACCGAGACACACCCAAAGCACCAGAGACACACCCGAGACACAACCGAGACACAACCGAGACACACCAGAGACACACCTGAGAGTTGAACATGCTCAGTACCGATCACACACTCGTGACAAAAAGACAAAGAATACGTCGGATGGCGTTAGAGGATGAGGGCCAAACTCCAAATACAATGCCTATAAGAAGTATTCACCCCCCTTGGATGTTTCACCCTTTTGTTGCTTTTATACATGAAATCATGGTCAGTATAATTTGGCTTTTTTAACAAGAATTTGCAAAAAAAACCTCTTTAATATCAAAGTGAAAACTGATTTTTACAAAACAATGTACATTAATTAAACATATATAAGGTAAAGTAAATGATAGCATAAGTATTCACCCCCTTCAGGTCAGTATTTAGTGAATGCACCTTTGGCTGCAATCACAGCACTGAGTGTGTGTGTGGGGATGTGTGTCTCACTCAGGCTGGCACATCTGGACACTAAGATTTTTCTCCATTCTTCTTCAAATCAGCTCCAGCTCTGTCAGGTTGCTCAGGGATCGGGCGTGAACAGCTCTTCTCAAGTCCAGCCACAGATCCTGGATTGGATTGAGGTCTGGGCTTTGACTTGGCCACTCCAGAACATTCACCTTGTGGTCTTTGAACCATTCTGTGGAGCTTTTGCTGTATGCTTGGGCTCGTTGTCTTGCTGGAGAATAAATCTTCTCCCAAGTCGTAGTTCTCTTGCAGACTGAGTCAGATTATCTCCAGGATTTGGGGATATCTGTCTGCATTCATGTTCCCCTCTACCTTTACAAGTCTTCCAGGGCCTGCTGCTGAGAAGCATCCCCAGAGCATGATGCTGCCACCACCATGCTTCACGCTGGACATGGTGTGTTTGTGGTGATGTTGGTGTTCGCCAAACAGCTTCTAATCTGATGGCGAAAAACCTACATTTTTGTCTCATTATTATTTATGGGTTCACTAATAATGGGAGCGTGTGTGTGTGTGTGTGTGTGCGTGTGTGTCAGTGTTGGTTTCTGATTCGAGTCGGGACACAAGTCCAGCTGATCCCGGCAGTCCAACTGTTGTCTTCGACAAGAAAACCAAGAGACGTTTTCTGGATCTCGGGTGAGACCCACACACAGTAATTTCCTGTTTCTGTGGTTCTGTGTCACATGACCAATGCCTCGCCCCTTTAGTAGGACTTGATTCTGGTAGAGAGAACAGAGACAGAGAGGTCTTACTATTGGTTGTTCACAATGTTCACTTCATTGAATTTCACCATCGAGTCGAGACTAAAAAACCTACGATAAAATTAAACATCTCTGATTTTATCTGAACGTCAAGATGACGGAGATCACAGAAGAAAACTACAATTAATTCAACAGACCTGAAGAGCTAGCATAGCTACAAAGCTGAAAACAACCCATAATGCAACACTATTACAGAGGTACTCTCCATTCAAAAATAATATGCAGCTGACTGATCAATCACATTGTCCAGTTTCTCGTCAGTAATAATCATTCTTACCGTTGATGAAAGTAGATCTCTAATAATGTAATAATGTCTCTCTCGCTCTCAGGGTGACTCTCAGACGTTCGTATATCAGAGTGAGGAAAGATAAATCCAACAGGCTCTCTGTGGGCAGCCGGTGGGTCCATCACATCAACATCACACGAAAACATAACACATCCATGTTCTTCGTGTCCTCACCTTGTCTTCTGTCTTCAGGGAGCCGTCTGAGAGTCCGTCTCGGTCTTCAGGATCTTTCGTCCCGTTCTCCTGGTTCACTGAAGGACGGGGATCGCCTTCCTCCTTCGGGACGCCACCTGGCTCCCCTAAAGCCCCCACAACAAGTTCACCGAGGCCCCAAAGGTCTCACTCCCAGGTACAAAACAAACTCCTCCACCATGTTACTTACTACTTTTCCATGTTTCTGGGTCAATGACATGACATGCATATTTTTGTGTCCGAGTCCACTATTTCCTTTTAAAATAATTGTATCAATTCGTGACATATATCATTTCATTCTATAAAACCTATCTAGGTTTGATACATTTTCAGTACAATCAAATAATATATATTATTTTATGTTTTGGCATCTCAAACCCTGAACATATCAGGCGGTGCACCTGTCCTAGCAGATGAACAGTCTAAGAAAACTATTAAAAAATGTATTGAAATGATAATAAATTCAAAATAAAATACGATGGCATGCTTTTATTGTTGTAACGATTGAAATAAACCAAATTTTTACAAATACCAATAGTTTAAAGCTGTTGCGATAATTTAAAAACTTTTGTCCAGCAATTTGAATGTTCTCAAATATCAGGGTGGCACAGCTGTAAAGATGGGACTTTTATTATGAAATTAAAGTGGAAAACAGTAAACAGGATATTGCATCATCAAGAGGACCTCAACTGACCTTTATAGCAGAGTGAAAGTGTTTTTATATCTTTTGAATATTGATAAAAACAGCTACTTTCAACTTATAGATAGAGTGGTTCACTTTCCATGTCAGGGCGGTACAACCAATGTAAAACTAGAAAATGTTATTTTATCATAAATGTCTTTATTCTATTTAAAATGTATATGTGTGAAGTTGTTAGCAAGAACAAAAGCTAATGCTAGTGTTCTAGTAGATGCCTGTTTAATTTGAAATCAGTTGCAAATGTCAGGTGGTGCAACCAGTAAGGCAGGTGGTGCAACTGCAGAGAATGTTACTCTGATATTATATTTAAAGCTCTAACATTATTTCAAAAAAAAAATTCTAAAGTTTAACAGTGTTAAGTTAACGGTATTATACACTTTCAAACTATTTTTCATGATATTAATGAATATTGTTTAACTATTAAGGATGCCACTGTCAAGTAAAGCAAAACCAGCAGGACGCAGGGAGCAGACAACAAGTCCTGTATGGAGTGTGTGCAAA
>NW_022282870.1:0-6631 GCF_004355925.1 Anarrhichthys ocellatus
AGAGGAGTCGCCCCCTGGTGGACACTAGAGAGAATGCAGGTTTTAAGGCACTTCCACATCGGCTTCACTCGGCAGAACCGGAGGTTGCCGCCTGGTTGAACCAATGTGTTGTTTTACCAAATCTTAACCATTGAGTTGTCGCATCATTAAACAGATCTCTGTTTCAACAGTGATTTCAAACGCTTGACGAAGACACAGACGATGTCATCCTGCCAACAGAGGCTTCTAATCGGAAAACGTTTCTATGTGTTTCTGAGGAAAGCGGTTTCATTTGAATGAAGCATGAATTTTCAAGCACTAACTGAAACCACGCTCTCTCTGTAAACCCAACCAAAGAGTTTTAGCATTCCCGACCTGACCACGTACATTACTCATGATGTGGACCACGGTCTTGTGCTTGGACACCACACCCCTATGACTTCTGTAACGTTCAGAAAGCAAAACACTTCCTGGACTGGAACATTTCGTCTCTTTGTCAGAGGGGAGCTGGTGCCACTCTGCGATCAGTTTTAGGGCTGATGTATATAAATGAGTCGGACAAAATATTAGAAAAACCTGAAATAATATACTTTTCTTTGGCACACAACTGCATTAGCAAATAAAATAACTCCCGCTGCAGCTAAACGTGTCCCAATTCAGGATTTCCTTTGTTTTTTCTTTCTGTGTGAACATCAAAAGGTTGTCATTCAAGCACTTTTTATTCTTTAATTCCATTCGAGACCACACGGATCCGTGCTCCATATACCAATCCCATGGCATATGACCTATATGCGACTCGTTACCATGACGATATCTGATGTCATTCAGCGGAGACATTTGTCAGTTTTTGGAGCCGTGGAGGTTTTTTTTTTCCTCAGTCGTCATTAGTGCTGAGAACGAGTGAAAGCAAAGGGAGGTGTCATGGAAATTGGTGGTATTAAAGGATTATGAAATGTAATATTATAATATTTTTTTAACTTCCATGAAATCACTTTAATTTCTCTGGACAGCCAGTGATCTTAAACTCCCACGACAAAGGAAACACAGATTCGTGGTGTTTGAGAAGATGAGTCAAGACACACGAACACCACCTCTGGTTGTATAGAAGTCTATGAGAAAATGACTCTACTGAGGTAATAAATCAAGAGAGGAGTAAACACTGTAAACATGAGTTTATGGTCTCAATCTCTAGTTTCAAGTCTTCTTCAATACAGCATGATGTTCATTTAGTGCATTATGGTCCATTTAGAGTCACACAGACCATAAAGCAGGGGATGCTTTAGGGCGGGGCTACACAGTGATTGACAGGTCGCTGCTGCTACCAGAGCCCTAACTAGTGAGTTATTTTCTTGTATCAGCGTTTCCATCCTGCCATCATCAGAAACTTAAACTCAAAGGTCAACATCTTCTTCCTGTTTAGTGCCATAAAGCGATGACATCCATCGCAGCACAAACTGTCAAATACAGTGAAAAGGCCACAACATAAGGATGTTTGTTTTCAGAGATCGCTGAGATCTCGACTGTGATGGTGTAATGTCGCTAAAACACAAATCACTCAATAGATATTTTGGACCTCTAGTACAGTGAATGGGTTACGCGGTATGAAGACGTTATTGGTGTAACAAGCTGATTTGACAGTGAAATCTCAGACACGTTCCTTTGACAGCCTGTGAGCAGCTAATCTTGGCACCTCCAGAATCACAGCTCGGTTGTTTTTCTCAGGCTGAACGTGTAAATTGGACCAAAGGCTGAGATGACGAGCGAACGTCTGCGCGAGGATGTGTGTGTTACAGCAGCTCCTGTCAAACATGCAGCGATGAAAGCTGAGATGTTCACCAATATGTTCGCAATGTGTGATCACAAGCAGCCCCACGGCCAAGCGCTGGGTTGGCTCGATGTATTTTTAGTGTGCGCTGTTTGAATGCTCATCAGCAGGACGAGGCCTCCACACTCTAAACATCCATGTACAATCAAAGTTACCGTGAGGAACTGTTATTGGTATCATAGTGCTTGTCATGCTATCGATGTCAACATGTTACCGTGCAAATTAGGACTAAAGACAAAGAACCGGCCGATGGGAATGTCATTAGTTTAGCAGGTTTTAGGGCACAGATCAGAGTATTTGAGAAAGGGAATATCGACTTTGTATTTGTACTTGTAGGACATAGTTCAGCTGCCCTCTATAGTACGTACTGTTGCATGCAGTATGCATTCAATTGGGACACAGCCTGATATTTCTGGCAAACTGGTTTTGACATTCTATGTTTGGGGACACACTAAATCTTTTCCTGGCATATGAAACAGTGTGGTAGTATTGGCGCTGGAACGCACAGCATGTGTGAAACAATGATCTCTACTCAAAGATTCACCGACTACCTTTTCTGAAGCTTTAAACCAAACCAAGCCACAAGACTTCCACCAGTAGTTATGACCCAAGTCTTCATCTCCACACACATTTGTGGAGAAGAAAAAAACATTTCTAAGAGTCATTAAAGGTCTCCTGAACACAGGGGCCAGAAAAAGAGTCACATATTTATGGCTCAAGACAACAACGGTGGTTTTATAACAGCGACCTCTGACCCCTGAAGAAACCCTCTGTGAGGTCCGACAGAAGATCCAACATGTTTGTACTTTCCCCCCGTCGTGGCCTCGGGCGAGGCTCCTCCTGAGCATGTGATGGTGACATTTCCCCACAGCTCTGCAGCTCACTCGTCTCTTTAATGTCACTCTATGGATGTAACGGCGCGTCTCGAGGAGCAGAGAGCAGCATTGTGGCGAGCCACTGGCTCTCTGTGAGGCTGTAAACTCTGATGGATTGATGACTGAATGCACACAGTGCTGACACGCATCTGACTGACATGTATAGTACGTCTTCTCGCGTTCCCTCTCACAGTATGAGAGTTTATCAATATTTTTCTGAGGTTGATTTATTGGTATCACTAAAGGAATCCTCCCTCTGCCCCGTCTGCACAAGTCAGCATTATACCACATGTGATCTCCTTTGTTCTCTTGAGCTCTTGATGCTTTTTTTAAATACAGTTGTTCTGATAGCACAATCAGAAATGCCTCCAATACAACGTGAAATCTTGGATCGGGTATCGGCGAGCATGCGAGTGTATGCACCGATCCGATGTCACGTTTTACGCTACACAGGAACAACAACAACACATATCAGGCGTATTCTGATCAGTGCATGCTGTCCGACTCTCAACAGAGATGAGAAAGATACGAGATGGCTCACTAGTCAGCTGCTTCCATCATCAGCAACGGGGAAATCAAGGATGGAAGTAGCCAACGAGTGAGCCAACCCGCTTCTTTCTCATCTCTGTTGAGAGTGCATGCTCAGTACCGGTGGGGTAGGTGCTAGCGGGGTAAACGTTAGCCAGAGCTAGCAAAACGCCACTGAAAAATCTGTCAAACTAGACAATAAAAGAAAGTTCTCTGGCATTCATTCTCTCTATGTATGTGTTCATGTGTTACAAAAGGTTTAACCAGAACATATCATAGCATCTTTTGTGTGTTTTCCGACAAAAATCCAGCAACACGATTTTATCAGGATACTTAAGTCACGATACGATATTATTGCCATATGGTGAGTATTGCGATATCAAACATAGCAATTTATTACCTATTTTCGATGTCAGATTATACAGTTTGTCAACATCTGTTTTAACTAATGAGATACATTTTTCACTCGGTTCATCCAACGTCAGTCTATTTCTAACAGGCCTCAAGAAACCGCTTCTGCAATCGGAATAAATTTCCGTTAGTGGGACAGATAGTGACCACGACTGGGGACAAATGAAGCCAAAGCATTCCTAAAAACGTGAAAACTAAACAGCTTGTGAGAAACTATCCAGAGCCACAGAAAACTAAATGAGAGAACATGTTTAGTTGTCTAGAGTCAACACAGGTCCACAGATTATTCTTTTTACGGATGGTCGTCATTGTGTAACACCTGCACGTGGTGCCCACAGGCAGATTCACAGGGAGCTTGGCAGTTTCCAATGGCAAGTGTCAAACTGCTCTGTTTGGGTTCCAGAGATGGAAGTGGCTCCGACTGCTGCTGAGCACAAAGAGCGATCGCTGCGTTCCCGATGAAGCCAAACTGATGCTGGAGTCATAAAGAATGAACTCTGTGAGGTCACCGCTGGGGACGTCAAGATGTCAGAAATCTAGTAGTCGATACAGATACCAGTGACATTACACAATCAACAGTATTAAAAATAAAACAGTCAACAGTTAGAGAGCTCGTTACAACATGACAGCATAATAATTTACCTCAGCCTAATACTCTTTTTTACTAATTACAACTTGAACGCATCATAACGTTATAATTTACCTTTGCCTAATATTTTTTCTAATCTGAATAGAGCTTAAACGCATCACGTCATAATATACCTCAGCCGGTATTCATTCATTATTTCTATGTGATTCCACAAAAAAACTGTGTTGATGATGGAAATATATAATATATATATATATTAATTACAACAATATTTTATAAATTCATGAGCAAAATCTCATTCAAAGCAGCCATCTTTCTCTTGAGTGAATTATAATTTCAGACAGAAAAGTGAAATAAAAACCAAACATCAAAACGCTCGTAACTGAAAGGTGTTTCTCTGGTCAAACTATTTTTCACCACCAGAGTTCAACACAGACGCGTTGATTCTTTTTCCCGAGTACCTGCTGGTTTTTCCACATTTCAAACAGATAACAGTAATCCAGAAGTAATCTCATTAAAAGCCGCCCCCAGAGGAGAGCGGTGAGCGCTGCTGCCCGCTGCTATGAATAGATTACAGCCGGGAGGTAATCCTGTCTGAAATCATCCTCAATGTGAAGAATAAGCCGAAAATCACCCTCACTTTAAGCCTAAAACCTCACTCAATGTGTTCTGAGACTCAAACAGGACAAATGTTGCATATCAAACCCGCTTTTTAATCTGTGGGGTCAACACACCAAAATAAATAAATCATGTTTTGTAAAGTGATGCTTAGTGGACACGAGAGAAGGATTTGATCTTGCTTTCATTTAAAAAACTTGTTTAGTTGTCTAAACCTAACGGTTGGTGTTGTTGCCTAAACCTAACTGTTGGTGTTGTTGCCTAAACCTAACTGTTGGTTTAGTTGCTTAAACCTAACTGGGGGTTTTAATGTCTAAAGGCCAAATGTGCATAGTTATTTCAGGGGCAACCATAATGTTTTTTCTTAACTTAACAAAGTGGTTTTGTTGCTTTAACCTAACTTTCGTCTTTAACGTAATTTCGTCCCAAAAAAAGTTGTTCCGAGCGACACGATATAAGAGGACTATTCGTGTCCCTGTCTACGAAACCAATAGATTGCATTTGGTGACTATGTGAGACAGTCTGAGAGCGTGTCGTGGTATCTGATGACTGCTGTATGAAAACGCGTTGCACGGGGCAGCTGGTTATGAGCAGCAGAGATAAACCTCGGAGCTGCCAGCGCCGGTCTCTGCAGAAAACACTCCTCTGCCAAATGAAGGGATTTATTCTGTGGCTCCGAGGTACAGAAGAGGACAGCGAATGATTAACTCGGCGTCACAGTCATCTGCCAACGACTCGATGAAGACGTTCCACAGTCAACACAGGCCGTCAAAAGATATTACATTTTAAATTGAACATTGCATGGACGGCCGCTATTAATAATTCATGCCCGCACCATTGCAATATCACTCTGATGTTTGCAGACAGACTTTGTAGAAAAACAAACTTTATATGGCTTTATGTTTTTTCTCAGTGGACCGACTGTCAGAATTGAATCCAGCAGTGCAAACAGCTGTGGTCAGCGTCTCTATTTTAACTAGATTAAAGCTTGTGTAGCTGCAACGAGGCGGATCTAACCATCATAAATCTCTTCTGTCACGTGAAGAATGAGTTAGATCACACCTCCTGCCAATACAAGCTTTACACAGCATTGGGTTTCACTCATTAGCAGTATTAAACAGGGATGTTCCAGTCTACAGAGTGTCCATCAGTCTTTCTAAATACCTCCCAAAAAAAGGAATGAGAATCAGAACCATCTCTTTGTGCTCAGTTAGAAGCGCTTACACTGAGCTGTGATTGAGTGAGTGACTGAGCAGCACAAATGACTAACCGGCCAGTAGTTTCAATTACTAAAAAGCACACTGACAGCAACATTTCTCAGGTGTAAAACCTCTGAAGAGCTGCTGCCACATTTACATTTCAGTGTTTTATTAATGTACTCATAAAGAGAGGCTGTTCAAGGAGAACTCGGCAAATATAGACACTACACTGTAGAAATATCTAGATAAGTCGTGAAATATTCATACTGGATTACAAAATGATCAGGGATGTCACTTGTTTTTCCAACGTACAACTAACTTAACTTAAGGGACATAACAAATGTACTTATTTTAACCCAATCCATGATCTTTTCCTCAACCTAACCGAGAAGTTTGGTTGCTAAAAAAAGTGACCCAAAGACGCTCTGACCTTCCTGTTGGAAAAATATCTTTAAACTTAACCTGGCAACAAATTCTGAAGAGCAGAGCTTCATCTTTGATTACGTCTGCTGCCATGTCATTTTTTTTCCCAACCAGTGAACAGGAAGTGACCATATTTAGACTGAGGAGGAGTGACGTAGAGACGCCATATACGTCTCTGGTAGAG
>NW_022282871.1:0-6630 GCF_004355925.1 Anarrhichthys ocellatus
CATAAGGTGGCTCATAAGTGTACCTGGTACCAGAACACCTTAGGCCGGAGATCAATGATCGACTTTGTAATCGTATCATTTGATTTGCGGCCTAAGGTGTTCTGGTACCAGGTACACTTATGAGCCACCTTATGTTCGAACATGGTGTTCGTTATGGCCAAACCGTGGCAAGCACAGAAGTCCAATAACGAGACACCATTCGGGTTCAGATCGGGCAAGCCGTTCCTCCCAATCACCCCCCGCCAGGTTTCTCCGTCATTGCCCACGTGAGCATTGAAGTCCCCCAGGAGAACTATGGAGTCGGTAGGTGGCGCCCTTTCCAGGACCCCTCCCACCGACTCCAAGAAGGCCGGATACTCTGAACTGCTGTTTGGTGCGTAAGCACAAACCAGTCAGAGCCTTGCTCCCCGCAACCCGTAGGCGCATGGAGGCGACCCTCTCATTCTCCGGGGAGAACTCCAACACAGCGGCGCTCAGCCGGGGGCTTGTGAGTATCCCCACTCCCGCCCGGCGCCTCTCACCCTGGGCAACTCCGGAAAAGGACAAAGTCCAACCTCTCTCCAGGAGCTTGGTTCCAGAGCCAGCGCTGTGTGTGGAGGTGAGTCCAACTATATCTAGCTGGTATCGCTCCACCTCCTGCACCAGCTCTGGCTCATTCCCCGCTAGCGAGGTGACGTTCCACGTCACCTAGAGCTAGTCTATGCTGCCGGCGATCGGCTCGCCCAGGCCTCCCGCCTGACCTGCCGCCCGGTCTGCATTGCACCCGACTCCGATGCTTGTCCCTGCGGGTGGTGGGTCCACAGGGTGGCTGCTTCATGCTGTTTATTCGGGCTGAGCCCGACCGGGCCCCATGGGCGAAGGCCCGACCACCAGACGCTCGCCGACGAGCTCCCCTCATGGGTCTGGCTCCGGGAGGGTGCCCCGGTTTCCCTGGTCCGGGCGAGGTGGCTAAAGTCCGTGGGCTGCTTATCATTAGGGTCGTTTGAACCGCTCTTAGTCTGGGCTCTCCCCCGAGACCTGTTTGCCTTGGGAGACCCTACCAGGGGCTAATGCCCCGGACAACATAGCTCCCAGGATCACTGAGCCACTCAAACTCCTCCACCACGTTTAGGTGGCGATTCGCGGAGAATAATAATAATAATAATAATAATTCCTAGTTTCAATAGGGACCTCGCGGCCCGACGTCGGTGCTCGGGCCCTAATTATGGTAATCCAAATAAAAAAGTGTCCCTCCGACAATTTTACATATGAACTGAAATGTACTGTCAATGAAAACTAAAGTTGAATGAATAAGTGTACAGGGAGAACACTTAAATAGGCCTCATTTAAATCATTATGTCCTAAAAGTAGTCAAATTCACCAACAGCCGAATCCAGAGTTATTATCTGAGGCATAATTAACATGCATCAGACCTTCGGGACTGCGCCCTACATGCTCACACATAGACTGTATGTAAGAAATGGACGTAGTCTCTGTTATGTCACCCATTGGTTTGTGAACAATTTTAGAGCTTTCAGTTCAGCATTTTGGCCGTTGCCTTCTTGTTTTTTTGCAACCAGAAGTGACAGGAGGGAGTGGAGCTAACTACAACCGAACACTGAATAAGATACCAAAATGTTACTATTAACTTTCATGAATTGTAAAAACACACTGAAAGTTCTGAGACAAAACAGACAACGCCACGGTAGCGACCTGTCAATCACAGTGTAGCCCCGCCCAAAAGCATACCCTGCATTATGGGCCGTTTGACTCTATGGACCATCATTTACGAAATGAACATCATGCTGTATTGAAGAAGACTTGAAACTAGAGATTGAGATCATAAACTCATGTTTACAATGTTTACTGAGGTAATAAATCAAGAGAGAAGTAGTCATTTTCCCATAGACTTCTATACAACCAGAGGAGTCGCCCCCTGATGGCTTCAACAAAAAGGGCAAGTTTAAGGCACAGCCACATTGACTTCACTTTTCCGAACCCGCGGTTGCCACCTGGGCTCTTATGGCAGATCCAGTTCTGCTGGCTTCCAACTAGCTGTAATAATGGATACTTTGGTTGAAATGTATCACTTTTCTTACCTTATATATGTGTACATCCATGGGTGGTATGCTGTAAAGCCTGTGTCGTGTGTAAGGGGCTGAGGTCCAGTTAGAGGAATCTACATTCCGGCCAGAGGGCTCCACCCACTCCTTCAGGAGAGCATTGGGGTCAGTTGTGGGAAGAGACACACCAGGAGCTGATCTCCATTAACAATCTGTCAATAATGTATGTATTAGCTGTTTGGGAACAGAGATGTTATCGGTTAGTAGCACTAGTAGTAAGAGATAAACGTAGTTTTAAAACGTTTAGACTTGGTCGTGCGCTTGCTCTATGCAACCCATAGATGCAGAGGATCCAGGTAATGTTATACCCAGCAGTCAATTTATTTATTTATTTGCTTCACTGAGCAGCTTTCATAGAAATGAACAGGGCCTCAATCCAACACTGTATCCAGTTCTCTTTAGACATCTTTAAACATTCACAGTAAAACCTGTTTGATAATGCCTCCTGTGGCTCTGGAAGACTTTTGCCAAGTGCAAGAAAATAACCCGGATGATGTCATCAAGGTCATCCCAGCTTGGGCTTGGAAACTACACATTTCAAGGAGATAGCCTAATGCACGTAATATAAACAATGTTGGTGTTGTCCATGCAGGGAGGGTATAATGAAAAGAAGTCATTGGTTACATAATGGGAAATGTAAGTTCCAGTGTTTTTGGAAATTGATCCAAATGAGACACTAAAAGTCAGGATATCTCAGTCTGTGCTGCTGTGATTTTGAACTTTGTTTTTTTCTGTGCCTCTTGTGGAACTAACTTTGCTATATGTTTTGAGTGCTGCAGTAATGAGTAGTAATACCTTGAAATGAGTCAGCATTTTTTGTATTTCTGGTTCCCTCATCTCAAAGTGAAATAAGATCTGTGTTTAACACAAACAGGAGTTTAATATTTTGTTGTAGACAAAAAATTTGCTTTACCGGTCTTTAAAAAGGCTAACAAGTGGCTAAACCTTATAACGCTGAACATTAGTCAGACTGTGGTGTAGTTTGATTATAGCCCAACGTTAGCTTTTTACTTCTGCTGATTGCATTCATGGCTCAGAAAATAATCAAAGTGGTGTTTATTTGTGAAGATGATCTGGCTGAAAAAACGTGTATCATAAACGTGTGTGCCACAGAGCTTATTTTCTGTAATAATCCAAAATCCATTGGAAAAATCCCGTTGGCTTTTTGCTGAGGGAACCAGTGTGATGCTAACTTCATGGTTGGCCAACAATAATCAGCATCCCCGCGGCCCTCTATTCACCTTACAGCAGTGGCGGGCCGTGCATTTTATATCTGGGCCTTCACTGCTGTCCTGCAGCTGAAATACCACCGTATAACCACATTATGGCGCCACAGCTATTATTCATTTTTAAGGCTGTAACTATGTATGTCTTCGTATTAATGCTTTCGGTACGAGTCGTTTGAATAATGCTAGAGCATTTAGAAAATGCAAAAGCCTAAATTCAGGAAAATATAATGTTCTCAGCTGGTCTGGCTGTGGGATCCGCCACCATTCCTTAATGACAAGCCACGACCCAAAGAGATTATCATAGGATTTTACTTTCACAACTTGAACGTTGAACGTACTGCTCTGCAATGTCTTTCCTCGTCTCAGTCTCCTGTGTCATGGTGTGTGGTACATCTGATCTCACTCAGTCAGAATGCCCATATTTGATTGGCTGAGCTGCATCACGTGATGTGATTCACTACCCGACAGCCTCCGCAGTTAAGTTTCAGAGCTGCACATGGACACTGAGCAGCATGTAATGCTGACGTCATTATAGGCCGGCTCGCAGGCTCCGATACGTCAAAGCAGGGGCGTTTCTAGGATTCAAAGAAAGGGGGGGCTTAGCCCAAACGGGAGTGGCATGTTTGCGGCCGTAGCGCGTGGCAATTTTTTTTGGGGTCCATTTGGGGCCGCGGTTATCCATTGTTTCAGACAGTTCATAGATCGGTTCAATCAGAAAGAGTGTGATTTTGCTCTGTAGTTTTGCTTGCATTCAGTATATGATAACACATGAGACAGAATTTCAGGGTCATAGTGAAATTTGACAACAGAAATATGAACTTTTCTCAAATAAAGAGAGAAATAATTTTCCTGCTTGTAAAGGAAAGACGGATAAACTAGCTTTCATATCCGCGTCAGTCCCAAATCCTAATTCTTAAAGGGACCGCACACAATGGATGGAGAATGGACCTGACAGTGTCAACTTTATATCGTTAAGTATGATGATAGGCTATTGGATTGTAATTTGAAGGGGGAGAAAACATACAAACCAGAACGCACACACATATGTAGCATGTTAGAGTTATAAATAACTTGTCCATGTGAGAAACAATAGTTTAACTTAATGACATCACCAACAAAAAAAAAAAAAGTTTTTTTTGTTTTTTTTATAATGCCAAATTATTTGGCATTATAATGTTATAATATTATATTATTATCACTTGTGAGTCTGCAGGCCTCGGGCCTCTCTTCTTACCTAGAGACACATAGGTGAAATCTGATTGGATAAAATCTCTACTTAAAACAAGCTGCACTGGAAGCAGAGCAACTGAGGAAGACAGTAGCTGTGCAATGAGAAAATAAGATAATGGGAAAAATATTTTTATAAATTATAATACATGTAGTGTATTTAAGAACAATTATTAAATTATAAAATAGATATAGCTTTGTGATTCTGTTTAGGCCAGCAGAGAAGGCCTTGCAGGCCCTGATGGCCCGCCACTGCCTTACAGTGATCAGATTACACATTGACAGCTAACTCACTCTCTTCAAAGCCTAAATATCCATTCTAATGATCCGATCTGAATGAATAGCGATCTAGAACAAAACCTTTACTTTGAGTTTGAATACATTTAAGTCACAGTCAACCTGGTGCTTCAGGTCTGTTTGCTCAATGAACCCTGAATTAAATTCATGAAAGTGGAGGAAAGAGATTTACAGTTTATTTTTGGTACAAATCATTTTAACCTGCATTATGTTCATTTATGAATTTGTGGCTTTTCATCTTCAAAAAACACAATACTAACAGAGACAACAAATTCAACTAGAAAATACTAGAAAAAACAAGAGTAAAAATTCAGTCAGTTATCAGTAATAAATAATGAAAACTGTATAATGGTTGTAATGATCACCTGTCTATCTTTGTGTATGGCAGTTGTGAATGGGGAACATGTTGCTGTTTATTTTCCTTCGCATATATAAAGTGCTGTATACTTGTCAGTGTTATCAGTGGCCTGCAATGCTAACATAGCTTACTAATAGGGTCTTTTATTATTATTACTATTTGTATTTTCCTCACTTCCTCAAACAGTCTTTCGTTTATATACTGGATATGATTTTTACTGACATTATAGTGAGAAAAAGGGAGAGCCCTTCTGTGTATGTCCGTAGTTTTCAAACACATTAGGCAGTCAGATAGCAGTGTCTGTCCACACCAGGTATCAGATCCGCCCGTAACCTTATTTAGTGTATGTATGTGCGTATAGTAAGGGGAATTGTTACTTGGTCAGAAGAGGCAGAACACACCCAGTTAGGAATATGTATGTTCACTTGTCCTTAATGTTTAGCTTATCAAACAGCAGTGAAGTTAGAGTGTTCAAACAATGTTTTGTATATTACTTTAATAATGTTAATCTCTTAACTAGATTCACTGTATGAGCACATCAATAAATTAAAATCTTTCCTTCTTTTAAAAAGTTGAAGTCTAACAGCAGCGTTGAGTCCAGAAGGCATCGAGCTGGATGGAGGTCACCGGAGGGCATAGTTAAACTGGTTGGAGAACTTGTCGTGTTTTCTCCTGTCAGCTTTAGCCATAACTTCAGCTATTCTGCGCATGCTGCTCCTGGAAAGAAGGACAGAATGAGGAGGAGAGGCAGACAGGAAATGAGAAGATGAGTTTGAGAGATTCAACTAAATCTGATCAAACACTGACGTCAAAATCTTCTGCTGAGGAAACATGGCATAGTGATCATGCTTAAAGCCACAGACTGTATTCCACATCTCTGTGTAACCCGAACTGTGCATCTCATACAGCTCAGCATACAGCATATGCTCTGAGCACTGCTGTGCCAAGACTCTGGTGGGGAAGCCCTCCAACAACGCAAATGTCTTTTGGTAAGTTTTGATTTATCTAAAATATTGCAAGCCAAAACCTTGTAAATAGGTAAATACTCGAGCAGTAAGCGAGACAGTGTTTTAGAGCTTTCAGAGAATGCTGCTCCTGCTCCAACATACTTGTTGAGGACTTTTTTTTCCAGCCTGGAGCGGGCCGTGTTGGCGCCGTGCTTCAGGTCGCTGAGGTTGGGGTACTTCTTCTTCTTCCTCCCTTTCCCTTTTTTATCCACTCTGTTGGAACCCAGGTTTTCCCCCGTCGCCGCCTCGATGTCTTGCATCAGCTCTGCATCACGCCAGTCTACAACAGAGAGAAAAAAAAGAACCCTTTCAACAGGGAGGTAAGAAGAAAATATCTTATAAACACAGAGACATAAAGAAAGACACAAACACGGCCCGCTCCAGGCTGGAAAAAAAAGTCCTCAACAAGT
>NW_022282872.1:0-5079 GCF_004355925.1 Anarrhichthys ocellatus
TATATATATATATATAAATATAAATTAATAAATACGATAAATACTTGTAAGATAATCATTTGGAGGAGTTATTTAATTTAGTTTAGTCAGCCCGGATTACTCTTGATACTTGATGCTCTTCTTTAACCTCCAGGCACCAACAGACAGAACTGTAATGTAACAGCTGACGGTTCTGTTCACGTCGCTACATTTGTTAAGAGCTCACATATTGTATAACAGCTTTGCTCAGCATCGCAGTTTCCCACCTCAGCATAATGTGCAGAGTGTAACAGACTGTTGGATCAATATGAGGCTCCAGTGTTTGTGCAGAAGAAGCCGCAGGCAGGCAGGCAGGCAAGCAACATTATTTTGGATCTCACCTCTTATTCTCGTTTCCTTCTCGTCACAAGACAGTGTGTTGATGCTTTTATCAGTAGTGGCTATGCACGCCACTTACATGCTTTAAAGTCAGGAATTTAATCGAAATTTTCAGTGCAATACTGCGATAAATGTGCAGTAAAATCTACTTTAACTTTCTGCCTTTCTGCTCTTCTATTTACAAGCAACATTTGATTGAGAAAGCAAGTGACGTACTGTAAATGTCACGTGTTTATGCAGATGCATAATGCATTCAGGATGCAACCACATGCAGTAGGCTTAATGAATCCCCGGTGGCTAATGTGGTCAAAGCTAACGGGTAACCCCTCTTTTCCAATTACCAATGTGGTCCAATGAGACGCAGCGGTTAACCTCAGAGTGCTGAGAGGGCCAACAGCTGCTCAGTGCACATTTGTTTGTTGCTCACGATGTGAAGCAACATGTTCGAGCCCGTTGCTAAATGTATTAGCATTTATTTTGTCAGTCTGTTATTCAAACTCTAAACCAAAGATGGCTTGTTAGAGATGCAGCTCTGTACTGTCTTGATATTTAAAGCGTCAGTCAGGATTTGGGTCTTTTTCTTGTTTCGATAGACCAACAAGGAGGTGAATGTGTCTGTTTTCAGCCCTGTGTGTGTCGTAGCTTTAGCAGCCGTACGGAAGCCCTGAGGGGCAAAGTGAGGAAAACAAATGAATAAAACAACAATAATAATAATAATTAAAAAATAATTCTGGCCATCCCTTATTTTTAAGTCAAGTCTAAATAGTTTTCTCTCCTGTTTTTATGACTTAAGAGCAGATTATAGAAGGTTTTGGCAAGATTTATATTTTTTAAATTTGTATTTGTGAACAAAAATGACCCTCTTGTGTCCAGACATCAAAATCATGTCCAGAATGCAGCATTTATAAATCTGTGCCACTTTCCCCCCTGATGAGCATGCCTGTAGAACATCACATCAATATCTTAATCACTGTAATCGAGCTCTCCGGAGCTTTCAGAGCTGAGCAGCAACTCCTTCTGGGAAATGGTACCGTTAGCTCAGCAGCCAGCGGGGATGCTGGGAAACACTGACTGAAGGAGACGGATGATATCTAATATCTTCAGCTTTAACTGTCAGATGTGACTCATCAGCAGTTTGTCATTATTACTATAAGTACAACAACAGAGCAGTCCCCTCTAAAGGTGCTCGGATACGTGGAGCTTTACGCTGTTGGATGCTGGAAGTAAAAAGGAAGAGCTTTGTTTGGGTTCTCAGCTTAAGCAACAACAGTTTCACAGGATATGGTTGCACAGTAAAACACGTTCTCATACAGACTCAGAAGTAGTTTTGATCATCAAAACTTCAAAGTTCACTTTCTATCATTTCTGGAGCTTTCAGATGCTCATGGTCTTCATCCGTGCGTGGTCTTCATCCGTGCGTGGTCTTCATCCGTGCGTGGTATTCAGCCCAGCTGTGATCACGTGACCTGTGTATGGAGTTTTAATGTGATAACGGGTGAAGAAGACAATGAGATTTGATTGAAAGTTGTGAATAAATAAAGTAAGTGGACCTTGAGTTCACATTATTTGGTCAAACTGTCTCGTAGGTAAAGAACGAACCTTTCACGCTCACTGCAGCTCATATTCAGCTTTCTCTCCACTAACGGAGAAGATAACCTCTCCGTTAAATCAAATCAAATCCAGAAAGATTTTGAGAACGAAACCTTCTAAAATGAGTGTGTGACCTCGTACTGATCCGTCGGGGGGTTTGCTGACATGGAAAGGACAGAGAGGCTGTGAGCACAAGAGGGCAAATATGATATAACATATGATATAATGCGACCAACACGTTAGTTTGGATTTCTGTCTGCAGTGTTTCCTCAGAGACACCCGTGAGGAAAAAGTGACTGAAAAAATGGCGACAAGGTTATCGAGGTGATTGACAAAGCTGCTGTTCAGCTTGTTAGCGGACTTAAAGAGCAAATGTCAAGCTGAATAGAAGTAATACGGCAGTTTAGTATGAGTGGGATTTGATGACGGTAATTTATATTTTCTGCCTTCGACTTTAACCTTCTGAACCCCAAAACCCGCCGGCTGGTTTGAAACGCATTTTTTCTTGAAGCAATTGTACACCGTTTATCACAGCTAGAAGCTGTAAAAACCATCATTATTGTGAGATTTTCATCTTTCCGACGGTCCTTGAACACATCATGTGCAACGAAACGCTTCCGTCAGAAAAAGCAGCAGAACCAAAGTTTAACAATGTGATATTTCACCAAAAACAGGGGAGGGGAGGCTGAAGTAGAGGATGTAAAAATGTGAATAGTTTACTATATAAAAGACGTGGAGCCTCCATTGTGTTCCAACATTGGTAACACTTGTGGACATTTAAAAAATGTTGGATATTTAGATTCCATTGTTTGCCAACTTTTGTAAAATATCTTTTTAAAGAAATTCAACTTGTTTTTTTTCTCTTTTTATGAATGACGTCATCATGACTGTTGTTCTGCAGTAAAGACATGTTTGAGTCTCTACTGCTAGTCATGATGGTTCTGTTTCTTAGAGGAGCAGAACTTTATGTTACAGAGACAAAACGAGGCCACAGAGAGAGACATGTGACGGGAGTAAAACAACTGCCCCAACACGTCTCTGGGTTCAGAGGGTTGAGACGCACAGAGAGCTCTCAGCGAGGTTTGTCTTCCAGTTGTTTGGTTGACCCGTCTGTGACGCTTTATTATGAATCCCTCTGACCCCCCCTACGCAGCATTCAAGGGTTGGCCAGCCGTCCGTGCTCGGCGGGGGACCAGTGACCTGATTTGTTGGGGTCCTATGCGTTGACCGATGGGCTATCCTGACCCTAACTACTCGAGGTCAACGCCTAACCTCAACCCGGTCGTCTCGGCCTCAACCGTCCACGCAGGGCTGGTCTTGCCAAGTAGAGCAGCGGGATTGATGGCCTCCCTCCTCTCTGAGCTCTGAATGTGACCCCCCCAGAGCTGAAGAGAGCTGATTAAACCCGTGAGACAGACCAGCACAGACGCTGCCCTCTGGGGCTCGTATAGAACTGGAATGGAAAGGATCCAGACTGACCCGTCACAAAGCATCAGCTCTTTCAGCCACTTACTGCTGGTAGAAGCTGCTGCTAGCAGAGCTATACATCTATATGTCCTTCCCTGCTCATTTGCTATAAACAGAACCGTTCTTCCATCCCGTCTCGGTTGCTCTCCCTGCTCTTCTGTCTGTGCCTCGCACTAATAGGATTAGAATAATGGAATATCACAAGTGCTGTTGGCAGTGCCGAGCTGCTTAAGCGAATTAAAGAGACAGAAACGGAGAGTTTTATCTAACAACGGGGAATCCTGAGCAATAGAGCGCTAATCAGACCCTTAAAGGTCCCGGCCTCTGGTCCCGTCGAGGACACCAAAGGGGGAAGATAACTGGCTTAGTAGATGTAATGGGGAAGTCGATAAGGCCCGTTCCCTGCTGCTCACAGTCATCTGTTGGACATATTCCCTCTCGTTAGATCACTGATTCTCTGCAAAGACGTCACAGAGAAGGAAACAGGAAGTGGAGGATTGGAGGAATGATGCAGCATATATTTCTAGTGGTTTCTGAAGCTCTTGCTTACTTTCAGTTCCTTCAAGCGTTCAGTTCAGTGAACACCTCACACTGTTGGAAGGTTCCTGGCACCGGCCTCTTCTGTGTTTTGGTGTTTTGCAGGAAATTCCCAGAAGAGATACGCTGGTATTTAGAGCTACATGTTCCCGTTTTAAACCAGTCAGAAGTATAGTGCATCAACAATGGCTGTACCATTATGGTAAAACATGCTAACCAGTTCAATTATACTAATGCCACATTGATACAACTCAATATAAATGCAGGAAGAAGCAGTCGGATGAATCTTTCTTTGTTTCTTGAGTTGGTCTAAGAAGTCCTGATTTCATTGATTCCAAACCTTCGTCTTCAGATGGTTCAGAAACATCGGTCGGAGACGACGTGTGCTGGTTGCCATATTTCTAGATTCTCAAGTATTTGGTCCAGAGATGAACCAATATGGATATCTGTCCAATATTGAGTCAAATAGCTGGATGGGGTATCTGTGACATATCTGTGACTCCCCCTATGTTCTTTTGTTTTTGTCTGCGCTGTGTGCGCCATTTTTCTACGTTTTTACAGAGCTTGACGCCGACAAACGTCCTGAACACAACAAAATAAGCAAATGCAGGCAGATTGATTGGAAGGGAGTATTTAAAGAATCTAACATGCACGATAAAGATCCAGATCCCCTCACAGAGAACAGAAGTGTTGGCTTCACGCTGCCTTACAGTGTCATTGCATTGGGCCGGTGGGGCATGAAGACGTAGCCGATGATCCTCGAGGCTCATTGACTGAACGAACGCACGTGAAGGTCTGAGAGGACGCACATGTACAGCAGCAGAAAGCACTTCGCCTCGGACGGTTTGGCTTCTGATATTTACAGCTTGTTTCGGTGTCAGTGAAGGTACCTTTTGCTATTATGAAATTTTAACCTTTTAAAAATAAAAAACATGCGCTCATCCTCTGGGCCTCTCATTGACAGACATCTACCTGTTTACTGTGTGGGGGTTGAGCGCTCACTGTGGGGCATTGTGGGTAACAGGAGAATGTTAAGGATGTACTTGTGTTTAGTGTAGGGAGGTGTGTGTGTGGGTATGTATATGTGTGTGTGTGTGTGTGTGTGTGTGTGTGTGTGTGTGTGTGTGT
>NW_022282872.1:5179-6626 GCF_004355925.1 Anarrhichthys ocellatus
TTTTTTGTTAATTAATTGTCTTTTTTTCCTCACAAAATAATCAAAAGGAACCAGTGAGAGTATCGACGATGATGCTAACGCTACCTGTGACTACTCTCAGGGCGCAGTGTTGTAGGTAGAGTGCTGCATCACGTTGCCTCCCGGGATCTGTGCGTTGAGAGAGGATCAGCTCCACAGAACACAGAGTGGAATGTGTGGCTCACTTTCAGTAGCCGTTGCAAAGCACTCTGTGGTTTCAGTGGAAACGTATATAATGGCCACAAGTGAAAACACACAGCTGACGTTCTCCCGTACAAATGTTCCCTCTTGACCTAAAAACCTTGATTAATATATAACAAAACATCTTATTCCTGAGTCCCAAAGGACGGGAATAGTTTACTATAATCGACCACCGTGTTGCTCTTTCTGCTTCCTCTACCTCTCCTCTGGTATTCTACATTATCTGATGCTGTATGGACCTTTTCTCTTTCTCCGTTCCCTCCATTTGTCTCGGTGTAGTCGCTGCTTTGCTTTCACAGCACACCACACAGAGGACGTGAACACTACGCTAGATAAATCAATAGGCTGAAAGGAAGAGGCTGAAATGCTCTGCTGGAGGCTGGGGGGTGCTCAAGCAGGATGGACACAAATCCTTCTAAAGGACACACACACACACACACACCAGCACCACTATGTTAGAGCGGAGGTGAAACCATCTGAATCAGTATTACTGGAACACTGAATGTGTCCAGATGCTGCTTTATATCCTAATGTCTGCAGCAGTAAACACAGAAGTACTTGCTGACTTTACAGGATCGGTGTCGGTCCTTAAATGCACCAAATATTCTGTTTTTTGACCTCATTCCAAAAAAGACAATCTTCCACTAATCTTCCTGTTCATATGCAGCCGTGCAGATTCTGATTAACGTAAACCTCATCCTCATCACCGGGTCCAGTGAATCCCACGTCAGCTGTGTTTGACGGGTCGATGCCCTAAGATGTCGTTTATCACGTCTAAATATGTAAAAGTTAAACGACTTTGCATCAAACTATGTGTTCTCTCAGCGTGTTCCGGAGGTGGAGGACTTGTTGGACCTCCTTCATTCCTTCAAACAGCTTCTCTAAAAGATATTTGTTCATATGAACCTGTTGATCTCCAAGTCATATACTGTATATATACATGTCCAAAGAATGATCAGTTTGTGTCTGCAGGTTGTGAACATGAATTAAGATCAGCAGGTTTGTAAAACACGAGCACATCAAAGTAGATCCTGTGTTTCACAAAGACGCTGTAGAGGTGATGAAGAGCTAACCAGCATTTTAAAACACGTAATATCGACTAAAGCACCCAATGTACAGACGGATAGAGCTGCTGTTAGATTGTGTATGAATATGAATATGTTGATATAAGTGTGTATATATGTATATATATATGTGTATGTATATATGTATATATATATATATATAT
>NW_022282873.1:0-5000 GCF_004355925.1 Anarrhichthys ocellatus
TTTTTTTTTTTTCCTAACGTCTTGTCAGAGTTTGTTGTGTGTGAAAGAGAAAACTTTCACTGATTGTCAACCTGGAAATGTCCAAAAGGCCTTTAAACATCCGGGGGTGTTTTTTTTCTTCTATGCGCGATTCATTTGCAATTTTGTCATGAGTACTTTCACAAAAAAAAAAAGTGAGTAATTCATTTTTTTATAAACAATAAAAACAACAAAAAAAGAAGATTCTTCCGACTCTCGCACCGCAAATTCAGGCATCGACCAATCACGTTATTTGGAACGGACAAATTCAAAATGGACACAAAAATGTACGCCTCCGTTGTCTGAACCAAAGACTGTATATAAGAAGTGGACGTAGTCATCGTGACATCACCCATTGGTTTGTGGACTGACGTTCGGCGACTTGGGCGTTACCACCTTGACGTTTTGCAACCGGTGCTCAGAAGTTACCATATTTGGACAGTGGAGGAGTGACGTAGAGATGCCGTATACGGCTCTGGTCAATCACAGGTCTAAATGGGACCTTATTTTGCAAAATGAACATCATGCTGTATTGAAGAAGACTTGAAACTAGAGATTGAGACCATAAACTCATGTTTACAATGTTTACTGAGGTAATAAATCCAGAGAGAAGTGGAGTCATTTTCAATAATCGGACTTCATTTTGCAAACAGAGGAGCCGCTGGCCAGTAGAGAGAATGCAAGGTTTAAGACACTTCTGCATTGGTTTCACTTTTCAGAACAGGAGGTTGCCACCTGGTCCGAACCAAAATGGGCAACTTTATTGAACAACAACAACTTTAAGTGTCAGATCAACGCATTTACCTTTTCACAATAAAAGCCCAAGACATACACATATCTGTTTACAGAAGGAAAATTCAGAAAACTCATAGCATTTTATTGAGGAAACTCGATAAGTTAAGTTGTTAAAAGTTGAAAATCCATTCTCCATTTACTAATGGATTACTCTTCTTCTTCTTTATCTTCGTCCAGCAGGTGGTTCAGGACACCTACCAGAATGGGGAAGGGGACAGCGTGTGCAGCAGCAGCAGCATCAACAGTGTCAATGTGGAGGACATGTCCCTGTGTCTGGCTGCCATTCAGAAGCTGATGGAGTACATCAAGTTCAACTTCATGGAGAGTGACACAGCTCTGCTGGGCAGCCCGTCCTCCTGCAGGGAGGGGCTGGACGTCGAGGTCCATGGCGTGTCGCTCAGCAAAGACGAGGGCGATGCCGCCGAGTTCGGCCTCAGCTTCGGGAACATCCCCATTTTCGGGGACCCTGACGGGAGAAAGAAGGGAGGCCCTAGGAGGAGGAGGGACCAGGGCCCCATTATCGACGTGGGCTGCATATGGGTGACGGAGGTGAGGAAGAGGAGCCCGGCGGCCTGCTGCGGGGGGATCAAACTGAGAGATGAACTGCTGTCACTCAACGGGCAGCTGATGGTGGGAGTAGATGTCAGTGGAGCCAGGTAAGACTGCCTCAATAAAAACTGAAACCATGAACCAATCACATGAAGGGAAAAGATATTGCAATGATCAACCACAGTATGTACTGCCTCATTGATGTGCACAATTAGCTTTTTTACAGGACAATGGACAAATACCTGGAATGTATTCGATGTTAAATAGTACAATATCTACTGCATGACAAATCACATCATATATGATCACATCAACGCCGAGTCATGCTCTGAAACTGCAGTAGGACTTGGTAGTCTGCATAACCAAACTCACAGGAAGCCGTAATTGACCCTGTGCTAAGTCCCGCCCCTCGAACGCAGACTGGCCAATCATAGCGCGGCATCGTCCAGCTCGGACCAGGGTCTGACAGCTATCCGGCTCTGCTCCATACATGAATACAATTGTTCCATATGTTCTTCATTTTTAGGCTGTGGATTTGAAGCTAGTCATGGTTAAACGAGAGCTTGGACCTGTAGAGCTAACTAGCAGAATACGTTAGCACATCATAAACTAGCATCTTATGCTATGCTAGCTACTGAAGGTATACTGACTGTATACACATGCTGCTTGTGCTTTTTAAGGGTTGAAACGGTGAATAAAGACCTACCCGTCTTTACTGGAACAGTGTTGTTCCTTAATTTCACTGTCGATGTGGTGGTTCACTTTTACACTGTGATCTGTAGCTTTAGCTTCTATCTTTATCTTTTGAACTCGTTTTCTCTGCTGAATCAGTTCGACATCCTGATATAGCCTTCAAACGCATATTGTAGATAGTATGTGATGTGTGGTGCCAGACCTCTCTTCAGCACTGACACAGCGCTGTGGACATAGGTCTGTCTACGGCAGACTAAATCAGGTCTATTTGTTCACGTCACTTCTTATTGAAAACGAATGTATCCATGTCGGGTCAGATACCTTTCCCACAGGACTGTTTTGGACCAGCTCGGTGAGGACGTATAATTCTAACCACAGGACAGCCCCTCAGACCAGAGCAGGTCGGGTACTGAGGTGGTCTCATTGAGGTTCATGGCTTCTGTGGTAGATTATTTTAACCCTCATATGAGTGTCGTTTAGAAATATAATTTCAACACAGATTAGTTTCTTTCTTTCTGGTTTCCTCCTCTGTGTTACGTTTCGTGGGAACCAGATGGTTCAGACAAAACTATGACCTCGCTGCGTTTAGTTTGTCCTCGTTAGTGATGGTGCCGCTCTTCGTCATCTCTCTGCGCTCATAAGAAATGCAACACACAGTCTGATAGTGATGAAGACAAGCAGCAGCTGCTCGCTTTGTCTGTGCTTTGGTACAAACTTGTCTCCAACTGGTCAAGAGCGTGTCTCTTCAAAGAGAGAATGTAACTGGAAAGCAAATCTGACTGTAATGTGTGACTAATAGGGTTGGACCCAAAGATTTGACAGTTTTTTTTAACCCCTCAGGATAACAAACATGCATCAAACACACCAAACCTTTTGGAAAATGCTTCTCATTCAATAACAAATAAAAAATACTGTATAGTGGTGTAACGGATCGTTGTCGATTTGTGGTCTGTACTGATCACCCCTCACGGTTCGGCACAAATGTGTACCGCCGATTAATTACACAGTTCAACGTTAACCATCACAGTGTGAAATAAAGTTTTACTGACGATCGTTATCCGTCAATATTCAGTAAGATATGATATCAGGACATCATTTATTTTTTTCTAGTCGCCGATCTGATAATGTTACATTGTAAACAACCAATCGCTGTTGAAATTGACACGAGGAAAGTTGCGTTCAGTTACATTAGGATGTGTTCAGTCTCTGTTCAGTGAAAATGAGAATTGGGCAAGTAATGTAATCTTATAAAATGTAGTGTTGGTGAGAAACTTATGAATCCAGTTGTTTGAAGGAGATGTTTTCACAACAACAAATATATAGATATTAGAGATGAAGTATAACCCGTTTACACTAACTCTAAGCAGATTATCATACATCATTAAAACTACTAATGAAAAGATTTGTTTTAATCCATAAAAATACAAACTTTTATTTCCTTATCATTTGAATTGTGTGTTTTTATGAAGAAACTATAGCTGACTATAACTAAGTTTCAGTGTCTCAGCCGAGAACAAAGACCGAGTCCACCCCGGTTCTCATGTCATAAGAGACGTGGGAGAAGTTTGCCTTCAGGGCTTTCTGCCAGAAAGGGTTTATTTCAACCCCAAACCATGATCTTTTCCTAGACCTAAACAAGTAGGTTTGTTGCCTAAACTTATTTTTTCCCGGCAGAAAGCCCTGAAGGCAAACCTCTCCCCTTGTGCGAGCCAGAGACCTCGTCGTCATTGCTCAAGTTGCAGCGTTCTCCGATCCAACGCATGCAGGGTTGAGCTGAAAAGTTACTGTGAGGAACCGTCTCAATTTAATACTAATGCCTTTATATGACCTACATAAGACCATCAGCAAGAAAATGTTCATCGGTCATCGGTAGCACAAGGTCCAATCAGGCGAAAACATGTAGGTTTACCAGAAACTCCTCCAGGATAGACCCCAGCAGTGACCAGCCCACCACGGACAGACCCAGGTGCTCGAAAACACAACCAATTTTGTCCACAGGCCGGCAAAATCAACAGAAAATAAAAGTTCCTCGTCGTAGTTTTAATACAAAACCTGCCCGGGATGCATGAAGAGACCACCTCCAGAGGTGGAAATGTGAGGACACTTCAAGTTGTTGTTTTCTCCATGTTATTGGATGTAATGACAGCATTATCCATCAATGCTTTTTTTTTTTTTTTACAGTTACCTGGCTGACCAGTGCTGGAATGGAGGCTGTATCTACATGATCATGCTGCGGCGAGTCAAGCGGAAGGCTCCCCCCCCTCCCTCCAACGCCAACGGCAGCGTCGGCACCGCTGTCATCGGCGACCGCTGCGAAGTCCCGCCGCAGTGCAGAGCCGCCTCCGACTGCTCGTCGAGCGGCAAACGCACGCGCAAGTTCGGCGTCATATCGCGGTCGTCCTCCAACCGGGACGACCGGGGCGGTGGCGACTCCGAACTCAAGAGCTCTTACCACGGCTGCAACGGCTCCTCCGTTCCCGCCGACGCAGGGGTCAGTCCTCCTCCCGGAGACGACCCGGGTTGCGTCCACTCTGCGGGCACACCGCCGGGGGAGAGCCCGGACGCCTCTCCTCAGGTGAGAGCTGCTCCCCAGCGTCTGCGCGGCGGAGGCGCCGCCACTCTGCCCGCCAGGTGTCACAGTCAGCTGTTGGAATGCAAGATGGATTCTTTCAGCAGTGAACCTTCAAGCCAGGTAAGACAAGGCACAGCCACAGGGAGACAAGTGAGGGCTCATCCTCGCACCTTTTATTTTGAAGAGTTCATTCTGGATCTCATTTTTGTAAAGTTTAAGGATAAAGGATATGAGGTCAGTAAAGTTCAAACACTAGCTCATTCCTTGTTCAGCTCAGTGTTTTTGAGGCCTGTCATGTATCAGAACTATTTACAGCATCATCATCAAATATTCATGGGCTGGAGCGCAATGTGAACCTAAATTTAATTTGGAA
>NW_022282874.1:0-6564 GCF_004355925.1 Anarrhichthys ocellatus
TGTGTGTGTGTGTGTGTGTGTGTGTGTGTGTGTGTGTGTGTGTGTGTTCTGACCTTCTTTTCACCTCAGAAATGATCATGTTCATACCTGCTTCAGGGATGTTATCTCTTTTTCCAAATCATTGAAAAAGCGAGCACACACTAGTGTGTTTTTGAATTTTACCAAATATGCAAGCACACAGTTCTGTGTTTGATCTACTGGAATCTGGCCATGTAAGCCAATGTAGACAGCTGAGCTTTCTCAGTCAGCTCGGGTAGTATACCAGCAGACCCAGTAGAAACTATATGCTATCAGCTTCTGTATTTAAGAGATACATATGTCACCACCTACAGGAAGTCATAGCTCATCTGCAGAAAATTCAAACAAGGACAAATGTTGTGACTTCACCATGTGATTAGAACAAAGGGAGTTGGACCTACATGGTAGTCAACAGCCTGATTTGGGTTAAAATCACACCAAACCCCATGAGACGTTAAATCTCACCTATGTGTGATTGTTGGTCCAAACTCAACACTGAGGTCTCATTGGACGAGGGCCACGGCACCACAGGGGGCTCCCTGTGCTACGGCCATGACTTCACTGAGACTATAAAAAGCAGCGTTACCTGAGCTCTGAGCCATCCCACGCGATTCTTATGTAAGGGCTTCTGTATGTATTAGTTCTACATTCGCTGGTCGAACAATAGACTGTTTTGGATCCGAAGGAGAAGCGGATAACTTGGCCCATACTCTACCATCTTTAACCTGCAGAAGGAAGAAGAACATTCTTCAGATGAAGAGAAGGACAACTTCTCTTCCCAGTCAAGTCGACATTTGCTTGTCGTAAGGAAGAATTCCCGCTGCCATACGAAGGATTTATCGCCATGCAGCTTGAAGCTCCGGATCCCGAATTTAATGAAGAAATTCGAAGAACCACATCGACCGCTACAAAGGTATCTCAGAGTAAGAGGCTTGTGTCTGGGTAGAGATAGGTCATAGTGTGTTTGTTACGTTGTTTTGTTCTATGTTTACTGTAATGTTAACGTGTTATTGTGTATGTTTACCAACCGCAGAGTTCCGTTAGTGTTGTAAAGAAACTACTGTTGTATTACATGCTGCTGTAATAGTGTTATGTTTAGATCAGTCACCGCGAGTAAGGTTGGGAACTGTAACTATCAGTTATTTTTGTAGTTTTGGCTAGCGTGATCACATACAAGAATTCTGCCATTTTGGTAGTCCTATCTCTGTTCCGCCATTTTTATAGTCAAAACAACATCCCCCATTTTGATAGCTTTCTCTCCAAAACGCCATTTTGTAGTCTTGCGTGGCGTGGTCACATACAAGACTACATCCGCCATCTTTGTAGTTTTCTCGCTTCTCCCCCTACACACACACACACACACACACACACACACACACACACACACTCTCTCTCACTACAGATTGTTTGCTGATTTTAGATAGTAGGCTCATAATTGCATAGTAGTTGTTGTAGG
The DNA here is from genome assembly GCF_004355925.1 of Anarrhichthys ocellatus. Classification (NCBI taxonomy): domain Eukaryota; kingdom Metazoa; phylum Chordata; class Actinopteri; order Perciformes; family Anarhichadidae; genus Anarrhichthys; species Anarrhichthys ocellatus. The sequence goes on from NW_022282874.1 coordinate 1,475, forward strand.
TTTAGATATGATTTGACTTGATCAAAATTGGAATTTAATAAACTCTGTTGTAGTTTAAAGAGCAGCTGTCTGTGATTACTTTGTGCATGTGTATTGTGATAATAGCTGATATGTGGTCTGTGCTCGAATTCAAACCTTTACTGTTCACTCTGTATGTGGAATAACTATTGACATTGTGAGTGAACATCAATTTTGACTCTTCATTTATAATTTGGTTATTGGTCCCTGATCGCAGAGTGGTGCACCGTTATTATTAATATTTCTTAATAATCTTGTTGATATTCATAATTTTATTAATGTAAATAATTTAGTTTTCATACTTGCTGATAACCAAACATGCTCCTGCCAGATCCCAACACAAAAAATACCAAAAATGAAGTGATGGGAATGAATATCCAGTCGAAGTCTAATGCTGTGTTCACAACAAATGAGAAGCTGTTTGGTATCTACACAGAGGGTATTACCTTCATGTAGATACCAACGTTTCTTTCCGTCATCAACCATGGTAGAAATAACCACTTTTGCTGCTTAATATCAGAGGTATCAACTCAAAATATTACATTTAGTTGCAATAAATGGATCAAAAGGATGCCTAAATAACTGCATAATAATGTTGATTTGTAAAAAGTCTGAATTCATGCTTTGTCAGGTCTGTCTGCAAGAGGACAAGCAAACTACTTTTAAATGCTTGTTTTCTGAATGGAGTTTGGATTGATGAGGGCTAGGCTAAGGTAACGTTAAGCTGCTCCATCAACACTCAAACACTCATCTTAATTAGGCAAAAATATGGAAGCTACGTTATTGTTTATACTCGTAAATTTGAACAAAAAGAGTTTCGTCTGGGTTATGATTAAACAACTACAAGAGAATCTCAATGTTCACTGGCTTTCGCAACACAGTGTCACACAAATTTCTCACTCAAATATTTTGACTCTAGTTCGCTTCGGCTGGCGCTAAATTTAATATTTGTTGTTAAAATTAGTTTGGTGTGAACACGTAAGGGAACTGTTACATATGCATGAATGCAGGCAAGTGACCACCGCCTTCCCGAGGCGGTATTTGTGCTGAATGTGGGCAGTGCCAATCAAAGTCAAACACAACCACGTCTATGCTATTGGTTGAGGCCATGAACTGACGGTGAATTTTTGCCAATGTTAATTTCCCGCCTGTGTGATCGCGCCAGAGGCAGGGGTTGCGTTATCAGATGACGTAAATATGGAGCTTTGGATTACTGACGTTGAAAGCAAGTAAGTGGACCTTGAGTTAAGACCCTTTTGTTGAACTTATAAAGGTCAAGAATGAGTTATTTCATGCTCTAGAATATATTGTCCGAACAATTCAGACTCTTGTTAGTCTTGTTTGTGCCCAACAGCCCTGATTCAGCCCCTGACTCACTCTGGAGACCAACTCTCCTGGAGGATCTGTTGCCCAGAGAGCCTGGAGGCCAAGTTCCATATTTTCTCTGTGATGCTTGCCACGCTATAAAAAGCATTTCAATGTCTGACATTGATCACAATAGTGCAATTATCCCTACCTTTACACATGCAGACATTCAAAGGAAATAAGTGTTCACATGCTGCTAATTTCTGAGGACTTTCCAGGCCTTCCTCGCTACTTTTTCAAAGCCTCTGGGCAAACTCCCAATCGTGCTGCTCATCACCTCTGCCAGACTTTCTTACTTCTCTTCTCCCCCGAGCTCTGATTTCATTGCTTGGCACCTGCCTTCAGCATCTGACCCAAGGCCAAGAGCAGCAAAGTCTTGTGTGAGATGGGAGTAGACCTCTCCCTTTCACACTAGATTAACTCCCCTAAACACACACCCATGCCACAGCACTTGTGCTCCCTTGGCCATTCACTTAGTCATTTCCGCACGTTTAATGCAGAGGGCATTAGTCTCACAGTAGACTCCATTTAACACCAATAAGAGTGCAGAAAGGAGAGATGGGTATGAGTGTGTCCTTGGTGTTGGTTACGTCGGATGTGACTGCAGAGAATCACAAAGAGGCAGCTGTATGGAAGACAGCAGGACAGGCAGCGAAATGGTTTGGCTTCCAAACCCTCATTGAGGGAAACTGGCTGACCAGTGGAAAGGGAAGCAACGCGCAAATAGAGAATGGTGATGCAGAATAATATGTTCCCCTCTTTCCTGTCCTTTCTATACAAATACAAATGGTGCAATTCCTGCTCTGTATTGTTAAAGCATTACTAGACTAATCATCTTTGTTCCACTTGATTGAAGCCTCATTTGTTCTTGTATTACAAGGATTATCTCCAGACTCCTCAGCATTGTTTTTGACAGCAACGTTGTAAAGGAAGTACACATTCTATTGAATTAGCATTCAGTAGAATCTTTGCAAAATTATAGACCCCAAAATACTGAGATGCCACTTCACATAGGACTAAAATGTGTAAAGTCATTTGAAGTCATCAAGCAGGAGTCTGCTTCAAACCAGAGTTAACATCTTAAAATCTACTCTGACATTTACAAGCAATCCAGTGAAGGATGGCAGGGATACAAAAGGATATCATTATGTATAATATAATATAGTCTAGCAGCAGACTAGTCTGCAGAATTCCTGTTAGAAGCACCCCCTCTAAGTCTGTAGATGACTCAACTTTTGTTACCTGTGCGTCAAAATAGTAAATGGACTTCAATGTACTTGAATAGCACATTTCTCGTCTTCTGACATCTCAAAGCTCATTAACAGTAGGGTTGGGTACCGAAACCCGGTGCCAATATAGGTTCCTATATGACCGGTATCTACCGGACCGAAACGCAACGCACAGCCTCGGTCCTCCGCTCCTCACTCATAGTATTATTACAACCGGACGAGCCGTGCGCGCTTAAAAACAAACCCCTCCATCATTCTGACGAAGCTTTGGCCATGATTTATTTAAAAAAAAGAAAAAACGAGACCGAGATCTGTCATAAACACAACATCCACAGGCACGCGAAACCTTCTTCTTCTTCTTCTTTGAGGTGTAGTGGCGGTTGGCAAACGATGAATTGGCGCATTACCGCCACCAACTGGTAAAATAAATTAAAATAAAATAAGTCAGGAGAGGTGTCGTATTTTGCCAGAGAAGGCAAATATGCTCTTATTTCTGCAAAATAATTGCTGAAGTTTGAAGCTGTAGTGTGTGTACAGAGTGTGTGTGTGTTTTGTATTTATTTATATTTATTTAAGTACACTGTAAACTGTTAACAGTTAATGTATTGTTCATAGTTTGAAGTTTAAAAGTTTGAAGCTGTAGTTTAAAGCCAAGTGTTTTGTATTTATTTATATTATAGTATACTTTGAAAAGTTAATATATTGTTCAATTTGAAGAAAAAAGTATCGGTTCAGGCACCGTTTAGGCACCGGTATCGTTTTAAAAGTATCGTTTTAGCACCGGTATCGGAAAAAACCCAAACGATACCCATCCCTAATTAACACTACATGTCATCATTCACCCATTCACAGCCATTCACAACATTCATACATACACTGATGACTACCACGTAAGATGCCACATGGACATCAGGACTATCTAACATTTACACCCATTCACACACCACCGGAAAAGCCTGCAGGAGCAATTTGGGTCTTGCCCAAGGACACATCAACATGGACTAGCGGAGTCGCCAATCCTCTGATTGATGGACGACCCTGCTCTACCACTGAGCCACAGTCGCCCCTAAAATGGCGGGTCTGACATAAAGGCAAGGCAAGGCAAGTTTATTTGTATAGCACATTTCAACAACAAGGTAATTCAAAGTGCTTCACATAAAACCATTAAAAGCATCAAAACATAAGGCAAAAGTAAAGGAGATTTAAAAACAATTAAGAACATTCATTGAAACATTAAAAACAGTCATTAAAACACTAAAAAGCAGTGTTAGAAATAAAATACAGTAGTAAAATGCAGAAATGCAGGAAATTGATTAATATCCTTGAATCTGGTTCAATTAAAGGCAGTAAACAGAAAAGTCTTCAATGTTGATTTATAGGAGCTGAGGGTCTCAGCAGACCTGCAGCTTTCTGGACTTTGTTCCAGATATGTGGAGCAGAACAACTGAACGCTGCTTCTCCATGTTTAGTTCTGACTCTGGGAACAGAAAGTAGACCGGTCACAGACGACCTAAGGGGTCGGGATGGTTCATAAGGTAGCAGCAGATCAGAGATGTATTTTGGCCCTAAACCATTCAATGCTTTATAAACCAACAGCAGGATTTTAAAGTCAATTCTTTGTTTGACAGGAAGCCAGTGCAAAGACCTCAGAACTGGAGTAATATGATCCACCCTCCTGGTCTTAGTGAGGACTTGAGCTGCAGTGTTCTAAATCAGCTGCAGCTTTCTGACTGACTTTTTACAGAGACCTGTAAACACACTGTTACAGTAGTCCAGTCTGCTGAAGATAAATGCATGGACAAGTTTTTCCAAATCCTGTTGAGACATAAGTCCTCTAATCCTTGATATGTTCTTCAGGTGATAGGACGCTGATTTTGTAATTGTCTTGATATGGCTGTTGAGGTTGAGGTCTGAATCCATAACTACACCCAGATTTCTGGCTTGTTTGTGGTTTTTAACATCAGTGATTGAAGCTGAGCGCTGACTTTCAATCGTTCGTCCTTGGTACCAAAAACAATTACTTCTGTTTTATCTTTGTTTAATTGAAGATGTTGTTGATTTGTTCAATGCAGTTACCCAGCCCTTGTATGGGATTATAGTCCCCTGGTGATATAGTTATGTAGATTTGTGTGTCGTCTGCATAATTATGATAACATACTTTGTTGTTTTCCATAATCTGAGCTAGTGGAAGCATGTAGATGTTGAACAGAAGAGGCCCCAGTATTGAACCTTGGGGAACACCACATGTCATTTTAGTCAGCTCTGATGTGTAATTAGCTACAGACACAAAGTATTCTCTGTCCTTCAAGTAGGATTCAAATCAGTTAAGTGTCCCACCCAGATTTTTAGTCTCATCAAGTAAAACCTCACCAACATCTGGCGTTTGGATACTTTGAGGAGGATCAATGAAATTCACCTCCTTTGCATTGTGGCGCAATCAAAAAAAAGCTAAGGGCAGAATTTATATATATATATATA
>NW_022282875.1:0-6619 GCF_004355925.1 Anarrhichthys ocellatus
TAAACTGTGAAAGCTTTTCAAACTGTGTGATTGCAATTGTGACTTTGTTTGTGAATAATGTTAATGTTTTTCCCTTCCCCTCTTTAACCTGGATACATCTCTTCTTCATTCATTGAACTGAAATATATGTTGACAAATGTTTGCTTGTGCATTTAGTCCATGAGATACTGACATGTTCCCCCTTGTGTGTGTTTTAACATGTCTTTTTGAACTCTGTGTTAGTTATGCTGAATATGATCAAGCTTGAAATATGCAGGTAATGCAACTTAAATGTACGCAGGCTTGTGTTATGTGTCCTGTTGGAATAAGTGCTCAATAGAACATTTTATTCAGTCCATTTGAATCCCTAATAACTCTCCTTTACATCATCTTTTAATTTGTTTTTCCTGTCCCTCTCTGTCTCTCCATCACTCTCACTTCTCTTCTTCCAGCTCTGCTTTGCTGCAGACATGAAGAGCAACAGCAGCCTGAATGCTCTCTACTTTCAGCTCACTCTGTTTGCAGACTTTGGGCCTCTCAGATATCTGTTCTTCAGTCTGTGTCTGTTGCTCTACATGACTATAATCTCTGCTAACGTTGTCATCATTCTGACAGTCTGCCTGGAGAAGTCTCTGCATCAGCCCATGTATATTTTCATCTGCTGTCTGTCTTTTAACTCTCTGTACGGCTCAGCCGGCTTCTTCCCCAGGTTTCTGATGGACATTCTGTCTGACACTCATCTGATCTCACGTCCATCATGTTTCATTCAGATCTATGTTATCTACAGTTATGCAGCATGTGAGCTCATGATTCTCGGCATCATGGCCTACGATAGATTTGTTGCTATTTGCCAGCCCTTACGCTATCACAGTAAAATGACGTCCATGATGGTGACGTATCTTCTCATGTTCGCTTTGCTTTTTCCTGCGTTTGCTGTCGGTGTTTTAGTTTATCTCACTGTTCGATTACCTTTGTGTGGAAACAAAGTGCACCGGATCTTTTGTTCGGTGGTCCAGCTCTCCTGTGTGGACATGACTGTCAACCGAATAGTAGGAACTTTATTTACCGTATCAAACACCGCCGTGCCCCTGTTCTTCATCCTGTACTCCTACCTGCACATTCTGCTGGTTTTAAGGAGCAGCTCGTCAGAATTCAGAGGAAAAGCATTACGAACCTGTCTCCCTCACATCGTGACCTTCGTAAACTATTTTTTCTCAATTCTCTGCGAGCTCACGCTCAGTCGTTTCAAGGCCGATGAAGTCAATCCGATTGTTATCGTGGTCTTATCTCTGGAGTTTGTGATCATTCCCCCGATCAGTAACGCTCTAGTTTACGGCCTGAGTCTGCCTCAGATCAGAGAAGTCGTTTTTAGATTTATTAAAATACAAAAGATGGTTTCTGGTCCTTCTAGAATATAATAACTCTGATTTTACTGATTATATCTGTATGTTTACAGTCATTTCAAATACATCTGAATATATTTGAAGAAAATAGATCCCCTGGCCTCCTTAAATACAAGTGCTCATACTTAAATTAGAGCAATAAATCATACTATGTGCTGATCAATAATTGCATGTTTCTGACATGGGCTAAAACATCTGACGGTATGAGCTACACACTGTATTTTATCGCCTAATGTGTGAAAATAGAATCTTTTTTGTTGAGCTGTGGCTCTGAAACCAGGTTATTAAAATTGTATGCTCTCATTGGTGTGACATGAGGTGGGAGGGGCCAGCATCAAACAGGATGTGTCCCCTTTAAATGCATGAGGTGAGGAAAACGTGTACGATGAAGCTGTTTTTTCTTCATAACATCAGAAAATTGTCAGAGCAAATATTTTGCACAAAACTTTGATGGAAACGTTTTTAGGAGTGTTAATTCATGCAAATGAAAATGTGCATGTTAAATTATATCAAAGTATGAATTAAATAGTGCAATAAATATGCCTTCACTATCTTAAATCATTGATAAGATGTGTTGTCCCAAACACCAGAACGCCTCCTTAGAATATCATGTTTTCTTGTTTCCTCCTCAAATAAATCAGTTACAGTATCACAGAAATATGTCTAGTGTTGGGATTATTTCTATAATTAATGGGAAAAAATTTGTATGATAGGTTATATACACTCATAGTGTATTGTGTATAAATACTCCCAGTTGCCCACTGAAGCAATATACAATTGAACTGGACTGTAGTGAGCAGGTTAAAGGCTGCAGATCTTTCTTTTGATGGAAAATGTTGGACTGCAGTCTGCTGGGGCACCACTAGGAGGCAGAGAAACTCACTGCTGTGTGTGTGTGTGTGTGTGTGTGTGTGTGTGTGTAGCTGGATCATATCTTCACAACCTCTTGTTAATATAATTACATACAAACTGATGTATCTGCACGGTGTGGTGGAACTACTATTTAATACAGAGTCCTATGATTGTAAATGGACCTAATTGAAGCACACGAGCTCCCAGGAACAGTTGGCTGTTATTATAAAGTGAACAGGTACAGACTGACACATCACAGTCTCTGTTAGAGCAGCAGAAACAGCAGGCAGAATGAATCCAGGTCACTGACCTGAGGTCAGGAACAGAAGGCTGGTGAGTTTACCGGGAGTCAGGCGGGCCGGGTAGATCCGGGGCGGGAAGAGTCGACAACGGGAAATCAGTCCGGGATAAAGCGCTGGAAAGTCTGCCATTCAAAAGCAAAGAGCGATCTGGCAACGAGTGTTTGAGAGGAGGAGTCTATACAGTGGCTTGATTAGTGATCAGAGACAGGTGAGTGAACAGGTGAAGGGAGTGAGACTGATGAGAACTGTGACTATAACACTGAAATAAAGAACATTGAGAGAAGAAGTTTGTCTCTGTAGTAACAGAGAAGGCTCTGTCGTCACACAGCTGCAGTCTGCAGGAGGACGAGATGAGAGTCCCGTCTCTACAGCTGATAAAGGACCTGAGCACAGGGTGGGGGGGCAGGATGAGTTCACACTGAAACATCTGGTCAACAGGTTCTAACTGCCCATTGACACCTCCATTCAGCCCCTCCTCTTATCTCATCTGAGCCTTGTCACACTAACACATCAGTCTTTTATCTGTTTATGACTGGGAGTCCTCAACCCTTCAAGTGTTATCTACGAAAACTAATATTAAATAATAATGCATTTTATTTGTAACGTACTTTTCATTCAGAAAATCTCAGAGTGCCAGCCACTAAAAGATTTAAAATCATTGGTTGAGACGCTGATGACGCCCATCCTGATCAACATCCCGCCCCTCCTGTGACCCGCGGTCTGTCTGTGTATTCAGAGCCAGAGAGCAACGGACTTTCAAAAGAATAATAATAATAATTTAAAAAACTGCGTTAACGTGCGATAAAATAATTGTCGGCGTTAATTAATGAATGCGTTAACGCGATAATAACAGGTTAGCTTGCCCAGCACTAATATACATACAACCAAAATACTTCTGTTAAAAGAAAGGCAAACACAAACAGGTTATTATGATTATTTTAGACAACAAGCATTGATTATATTTTATTTATAAGGCTCCATCATCCAATAATCATAACTCTTCTGAAATAAAAAATAAAATAAAAGGTTATTGATCAATAATTCTTTACTGATTTACTCATAACAGCTGAAACACTTAAATTGATGTGAGGAAGATGCAGGAAATGAATTCAAATAATAATAATCATTTCATAAATGTTTGAGAGAGATAGAAGAAGTACCACTTCGTTTAAATGACAGTATTTATACATCATCCATTAGTCTCCATCTTTAAAAAGTTCAGTCACATCTGAACACATTTGATCAGATCAGAGAGTTTAAAATGTTGAAAGAGAGAATATGATCCTTTAAATGTCTTCAACACTTCAACTTGTTACTAAACAAAGTGAAAGTGAGAGAAGAGGACTTGTTTCAGTAGAAAATGAATCATTCATTGTTTCAGCCTCTGATGATGAAAACATGTAAAATAACAGTTTGTTGAGTCTTTTCTTTCTGGTTGATTCTTTATCAGAACTCGTCAATGATCCACATTGACGAGTTCTGAACATGGACTCCGGGTCACCACAGGTGTGATTAGTACCATTAATGGCTCGGTTCTGTTGAGGTGGATCGGGGCCCTGCAGACCGATGTGTCTTTCTGTTGACTGCTGTTTGTGAGTTAAACTTCTTCTTTTCTTCAGTTCAGTTAAATTCAGTTTTGGCCCATTTGTAACACAAGACAAACAAGATATGTATTTACTTCTGTGTTTTCAGAATGCATTCACTGTATCTGCTCATGTTGAGTCCTGTACTCTGTCTATTGTCAGTCCTGCTTATTCCACTCAAACTAATGTGAAAAAAAACTGTTTTGAATGAACCGCAAAACTATTGTCAGAAGTGGGATTCGAACCCACGCCTCCATTCGGAGACCAGAAGTCCCAACTCTGTGGAAGGTTCGTCACCTTGAGTCTGGCGCCTTAGACCGCTCGGCCATCCTGACAATGACGTCGGATTAAAGTCTGGTAGAATATTTAACTGCTAGTAAGAAGTATTTATGACTATTGTTTGGTTTTATAACAGATACGTTCATATCGCTTCATGAGCTGGAGAGAGTTAGACTCATCGTTTAACAAATAGACTTCAATGATACACGATGAACCGCTTTAACCAGATGAAACACTACTATGACTTAAATGTATTTATCGTGTTCACAATGAACGCACTGTATATTAACATCATTTAATATCGGTTGTCTTACTTTTTATCCGCCAGTTAAACATCAATGTGCTCATAACAATTATGATGATGTCATGTTGGAAATAGACAAAAAAGATGAGACGAGTCAGAAGAACATGTTTACGGGAACAATCATGACAAACATTTTAAATAAAGAAGACAAAAAAATCTTGTCAGAAGTGGGATTTGAACCCACGCCTCCATTCGGAGACCAGAAGTCCCAGTTTCACAGGAAGGAGTTACCTTGAGTCTGGCGCCTTAGACCACTCGGCCATCCTGACAACTGATGTGTGCGGCTCAACTACTCACATAAGTAGTGACGAATGAACTCGTTGAGCATCGCTGTCGATTCTGGATAATGATATGTTCGTTATTAATGCTTTTCGGGTTTTCAGATATCATGATTAATATATAGATTAAATATATAGATTAAATGTAAATCGCTCATTATGTGATGTACTCCCAGAAACAGTCTTAGTCATTAATAGCATTGACTTTTTTAACAAAAATAAAAACATTGTGCAAAATCCAGATTTAATAACTCTAAACCCTCATTTATTACATTTGAAAACCAAAGAATACACGAAACTATCGTTTGAGCTCCTTTATTTCTTACGACTGAATAATTCCTCCTCAAGTTTATTTATTTATTAGTATTTTTGTGATTGATATCACTCACGTGTCGTTCTCAATTTGAGACAGAATACGTGTTTCTGCTGATGGAGACACGCTTGTTTGTTTGTTTGTTATCTCGTGAAAAACAACAGTTTTAATATATAAATAAATAATACAATCATAAGGCGTGTGTCTCTTTTGAATTTGATTTTCTAGAGTAAATAAAATGTAAAAGAAAAGAAAACAGTAATAAAGAATTCGCTCTTCATCCGTGTTGACGGTGATACACGTCCACGTCCACCAGAGGCGCTATAGCTGGATCCACTTCCGGTGGTGGTCGACGTTAGTTCCCGCCCAGTTCACTACGTCACCGCCACCAGTCATTCTTATGAAACGTAAACACCGGAGAGACGAACTCACGCGCTTGTGGTTAAAGATGTCGATTTACAGGAACGCCGTGTGGTTCGTGAAGGGGCTCCAGGAGTACACCAGGTGAGTGGCGACGTGTGGCCGAACAATAGGATCTTCTTCTCGGGGGTTCTCCTCTTAATGTGGTGGTAAAGGACTGGTTACTGGTTAACTAGCTGTGGTTACACAATACTGCACATACTAGTACTACAGTCAGAGGAAGAAGTACAGGTAACAATACTGCAACAATATACTCAAAGTAACAAAAGTACTCATTATGCATATCATATCATATCATTGTAAATGTATTTATATTTGCACAATACTGCACAGTGTTTCTGAACTAGTACTACTACATGTGTACACACAGTCGTAACAATACTACAAAAATATCAGCATCAAGATATATTAAAGGTAACAAAAGTAAAAGTAGTCACTATGCAGAATAACTTATATTATATTATATTATTATTGATGTATTAATGTGTCAGTTTATCACATTTTAAAGGTGGAGCTCATTTAAATGACTTAATATACTGCTGGTGATTTAGTCAGTAATAATACATCATCATTTATTTAGATTTGTATATTTATACGTATAAATAAAAGTATAAAGTGGAAATACTCAAGTGAAGTACAAGTACCTCAAATTGTACTTACAGTGTAGTACATTCCACCACTGAAAACAGAGAGACGTCTTTTCTAGTTGTATCTGACAAACAGACATTCACCTCACTGTTCGTTCATTATCATAACGCTTATTACTTCTGACATGACACTGAACTAAAGCAGTAAAACATCAGCGTTCAGAAGGTGGAGGTCAGAGTTCATCAATGGTGACTCAAGTAGATACAAACTGTGTGTGTGTGTGTGTGTGTGTGTGTGTGTGTGTGTGTGTGTGTGTGT
>NW_022282876.1:0-6613 GCF_004355925.1 Anarrhichthys ocellatus
CTGACTGACACTCAATGGTCTGTGTGTGTGTGTGTGTGTGTGTGTGTGTGTGTCCTGAGTGAGGGATTTAGTCTTCTTAACCCTCGATGAAGAGCCACAGCAAACAGCTCTACCTGTGTACAGGCCCACGGAGTGTTCCAGGTGTTTGCTGAAGTCGAGTAGTACAACTAGTTACTTTAAAGGTATAATGTGCAAGAATTTCCTAAAAAAACAATGTATTTACTGATAAAAAAACAATCCATCTCAATCCTCATTTATGTTAGAGAGTGAAGCGTGTGGATGTGTTTATCTGTGCTTTAGGACGTTTAGGACTGCTGTGAAACAATCAGAAAAATACAGTTTTATTCTTTTGATTTCTGGCTTTGTTCTCACCACAGACTGGATTTTAGAAGTGGAGGCATCATCGTGACGTCACCCGTCGGTTTGTGGACTGACGTTTGGAAGCCTAGAGTTTGGTGATTTCACCGTCGCCATCTTGTTTTATTTGCAGCCGTTTAACAGAAGTTGTCAGCGGCTGTCAGCTAACGGTGCTTCGCTCCCACGACGGCGCTGTTGGTCTGGACGGCGTTCTCGGCTGTAACCTTCGTATGAGAGCAGTGCAGAGCGACGCGGCGCTCACATGCACTAAAAGCACTGGTGGCCGGCTCGACACAAGAAAGAACAAAGAGAGAGGGACTCCACTATATCTTCACATAGCTCAGGTGTTTGCTGCTTTATGTTCAGCTACAAGTCAAATCGTTCACCGTGTACATCAGAGTTTCATTCATTTAAAAGCATGAATGTTTGTAGAAGTTTGTCTCAGAGTTTCCTGAGTTTAATCTATTTATCCGCTTCAAAACTTTTTGTGATGAGCAAACCCCTGTTTCATTATTTAGGGTTTAAATTACACCTCTGTTCAATTTCTAGGTAGCATTAGGTCATTAAAAGGTCTGTTCACAGTTAAAACCGCGTCAGGTTTAGCTTTGTTGAAGCTCGTTACATCAGTAGGATCAGATGACTTCTCTCTGATAGAACTTTGGTTGTCAGCCCAAACCGAATCAGCCCCGCCCTGAACACCGGTCTGGCTCTGATTTCTCTCTATTCCTTCTGGCTTCATCATTTTTTTTATCTTACCCAGATTGGAATCAGGTTTGGTGCTCATTAAATGCCGCAGCGGTTGCGGGCGGGACGATACGCAATCCACATCGGTTCCAGTAGGGTCAGTTCAGATATCTTTTGGGGGGGGATGGGTACCCGCCCCGCCCCGCCCCACGAAAGTCATGTAAAAACAATCACAGAAGGAGGACGAGAGCGAGGAGGAAACATCTGTACTGTTCTTTATCAGACAGACGCAGACGACCTGCCAGAGGATTTCCTCATAGATGTGGTGGCAGCTGGAGGAGGCTTTATTATTAACACATGGATGTGGTGGTGGTGGGGGGGGGGGGGGGAGAGAGACAGCTGAAAGTGAAACAAAGACAACACAAAGAATGAGAATACTAGATATACCAACTATAAAGATGAGGAGGGAACTGAACTACAGGAGAGACAGATGAAATGCAAAGAGTTTAAGAGATGCAAAGAAACGAAACATGGAAGAGATGGATGGAAACACAATGTTTTTACGTTTAGTTCACGGTGCAGGACAGATGTTGACGAGATGGACATACAAAGATGTGTCTTTCTGTTGTGAATCAAAGATTGTGAAACACAGGAGAAGAGATGAACTCCACAGAGACTTAAGAAATATGAAAAGAGAGATTTGAATGAGGAAGACGGAGAGAGTGGTGGATGATCTCATCTTCCTCCGGCTCTCCTTCCTGCCCTCTGATCTCACAGCTGAAAGAATCAAAGAACAAATCTGACTTTTATTGTCTGATTTTATTGCCTATTGATCTGCTTCCATCTGTCTGCTGTCTGCCATGCGACCGCCGGAGAGATCCGAGCTCTCCGTCAGAGAAGAGGACGTTTACTGAGGGCGAGGACGCTGCATATCAGGCTGTTCTCTCACAGCGTCCGTGGTAATCCTTTTATTATAGATTATAGATATACGAGTACGTAGGGACGGGTATCGTTAGGATTATATCCATACTAGTACTCTCATCGGTTTGGTTCCTATACTCTTATCGGTTCTTTTTGATTATTTTCTGAGAAAAAAAGACGAATAATTAAGAAAATAATCAACATTTCTTTATTCTTCTTCTATGTAAACAGAGTCTTTCTTGAGCAGCAACACAAGAAGTTCTAAAATCTTTATCTCAGCTAATCAATGATCTCAGTGATTATCTTTCATTGGTGATCCTGTTCTTGTGATCAAACTCCGTATGACATCACTAACGTATGACTTCACTACCGTATGACATCACTACCGTTACCTGAGGGCTGCTCCACAGACAGACTGATGTTCTGCTTGTTGGTCACATGTTGTGATGAACTTACTTGTGACGGTTTTATTGAGTTTGAGACGACCAGAGTTCTACAATGTGTCCTCCTCTCTGATCATGATGCGAGTCTCACGCTGTGCTGAGAGGAGACAGAGAGACAGAGACAGAGAGACACAGAGACAAAGACAGAGAGACACAGAGACATACAGAAAGAGACAGAGAGAGAGACAAAGAGACAGAGACACAGAGACAGAGAGACACAGAGAGAGAGACAAAGAGACAGAGAGAGGACGTTTGAGATGAGGACATCTCACTCCAGAACTAAGAAAGTACCGATAGCAGAACTGTTAACACTGATACTCTGGGTTTTTACTCATTTAGAACTGGTTCCTGGTTAGAAGTGAGTTTCGGGGGGGCATCTCTATAGTATGTAATCCACGTAATCATGAACCAGGAGCTATAAAGAGAGCAAAAACACACACAGGTGGGAGGGTCCAATATAAAACGGTCTTTCTCAGGAGACTGCTGTTTTCTGCCTGATGTGAAATGAGAAGTTAAGGTTCGTACTAAAGTTTTGCCACTTCTGTAGTTATTATAACCTTAAACCCTCTTTTCCTAAAACTAACCAAGTAGGTTTTTTTCTAAACCTGACTGAGCTTGTGCACATACATCTGTGTTTCTGGAGGGTCTAACCAACCCACAAACAACCCAGTCACTTTGTTTTGTGGGCTGCCTGGATCACAACACATGTGATTCAACAAGCCAATCAGATTTGTCTCCCCTCACTACTGTATGTCACATGTAGGCTCATTAGAATATACCGCCCGCTTAACTTCCTTTACATGTACATTTTTCTTGCAAGCCAATCAGAGCTGACTGGCCTTTTTCGGGAGGGATGTCTTAAAGAGACAGGCGCGTGGATACAGGTTTATTCAGACAGACAGTATGAGACAAATAATGTGTTTCCTGAACATTAAAGCATGTGAACATGTTCCTGTAGAAACTCCAAAATACAAGGATGAACCTGAAAATGAGCATGAAATGTCACCTTTAAAGGAAGGACTTAAAGACGCAGTGTAAGAAATAAATACTCAAACAAAGCTGCAGATCAATCAGTGGAATAGATAAAGCACAGGAGGAAACAATCAGATGACTCAGCATGAGGACGAGGAACTAGTTCAAAACAGGATGAAGATTAAAAACGAGTTGAACAGAGACTTGATGAAACCTTGAGTGAACTGTTAAATGAGAGGAAGTCAAACATTAGAAGATAATCGGTACAGTGTGAGTTTAAAGGCTAATTCATTATTCATAATTCCTTTAGTCCCCTGAAGAGACGTTCATCCGTCCTGCTGTGCTCCAGTTAGAGTTTATATATTCAAACTGGAGTCCTGGCCGGTGCCTGAATGAAGAAAAGGTTTCCCACCATGCTTACCGCATCATTTCTCATTGTGTCCTGTTGCTGGGCACCGAGCAGAGATTTAATAAATCATCCATGTTGGAAAGCTGTCACGCTGAGAGGAGATTAGAGAATTACAGCCTGCAGCTTTAATTAAACCGTCTGATGGTTCAGTGCCAACAGTCCAGGCCTGACCTGGGAAACCACCATCATCTGGACCCGCCTCGATGAAGACCTGGATCCCACTTCATTCGGCCTGGTGTCAAAGGTCAGCGCTGACCTCGTGTCGTGGTTTCAAAACTTCTCTTCTGAGTGTAGCAGAGAGAAACCGCAGCAGGGCGCTCTGGTCGTGGGAAGCTTTTTTTGTTTGGCCGCAGAGTAAATGAAATCAACTTCGCAGCTCCCGAGCCGGTGTGTGGAGTTTCACGCTGTCGGCCATGTCGACCACAGACTGTAAACTCGTATGCTTTCAATGATGTTACGAGTCAAGAGACCACAGGGAAAGGGTGATTGGAAACATCCATCTGCTGCGTCTCTGGTCTCCACTAGTGGCAGTGAGTGGAATAAGACACATTGAAGCAGGCTTTTCAGTGTCAAAAACACACATCAGAGTGATGCTCTATTATAATATGAAGCAAGGAAAAGTAAACACTCCTTGAACCACAACGTCCCACAACCTGGGTTTTATACACAAACTATTTCCTGTTTCCTGGTTAATACAACAACAGGAAAAACTGGTGCATACGTAAACTAAAAACGCTGATATGTACAAAATATACGTATCACTGCAGATACATGAGAGTCCTTTAGAATTCATGCAGTTCTGGGAGTCGGCAGCGATTCAAAACTCAGCAGCACAACTTCATCTTGGCTCCCCAAATTCATCTGTTTCACGGATGAATGCCCTGTTCTTAAAATGGCTGATTAGCATTGAGCACATCAAGGCCCCGATCACACAGAGATGCGTCGCTACAGGACTCGCCAGCTGAGAAACAATCCCTCGGCGAAGCAGCTGATGATGGTGGAGATCAAATGTAAATAACGGGGAGAGAATGGATTCAATGCAGACATGGAGCTCTCTGTGTGGAATGAGGAGGAGGAGGGGTGGAATGAAATAGTTAATAGTAGTTAAAATCATCAGCTTTCGTCTGCCTTCGTTCCCACCTCATCGACCGACATCTAAACAGGAAGTCAGTGAAGCCCTCCTCTTGTTCGTGTTGATCGGCGGCCGGAGCCAAGTGTCACATTGACGAGCTGAGGAAAGTTGAGAATGTTATGAAAGCGAAACACGTCTTGGTGTGATGGCACAAGTGTATCTGGAATAGTTCTATATTTTAACCGTCTTCCTTGACTTCGATGCACAAGGTTTGAAATGCTGACGTAACAACACAGAACTGTTCTGTTACCTTTGAGTGATCCGTGACTTTATTACTATAAATGATATGAAGGATAACACAACATGGAATCAGTTTAACGGGCCTAACGACGTTAGTTTGTTTGTACGATGAAGAATCATCACATCAGCAGACTGAACTTTTAGGCTAAAAACACGTTTTGACTGAAGCTGAAGTTGTTCCTTTTAAACAACAACTCCCGGGACAAAAGATGTCTTCATTTAAAAAACTATATATAAATATATCTCCCTAGTCTCCCCTATCTGTAATAAAGGCTGTAAATGCACCAGAACTCTTAAAAGTGAACCTCTAAAGTAAAGTAAGCCAGAGGATTCGATTAATAAACAGGGTTTAAGTGACTAAATGTTGATACTCACGATGATATGAAGTAAAGTAAGTTTGTTAAATTAATCTGCAACATGAATAAAAGTAGTTTTTTTTAAGGACAAAGTTTATGTTGGAGTGGACATTAAAGTGGGTTTATTTATAATAAGATTATTCATTATTATTATCCAAGTTCAAGCCCTGAAATCAAAGTGAATATTGTTTCTGTTATCAGTCCCGTTGTGTTTAATGTCTGATCCCAGGTCAGCGCAGACGAATCACTCTTTGTTTAAAACCAGCAGGACTCTGTCTGCAGGTCAGTAGAGGATACACCCCAAATAATAAGAACACACACACACACACACACACACACACACACACACACTGTGTCAACATGATGGAGGACATTTTCCACGTGCATCTGATTTTTTTGATGAATAAATTCCTCTTGCTGATGGAAAATGCCATTTCAACAATGACCAGTGTGTGTGTGCGCGTGCGCGTGCGTGTGCGTGTGCGCGCGTGTGTGTGTGCGTGAGCGCGTGTGTGTGAGCGAGCGCGTGCGTGCGTGTCATTCCATTATTTAATTAGCTGTAAATATAGTGGTGCACGCAGCGCGTCATGCGGTCTGCATCTATGGAAAACCATATGCACAATGGGACAAAGTCTGGCAGCCTGTGTAGCTGTAATACGGTGGAACAATGTATACAGATCTGCATTCAGAGCTGTGGCTAATGGATTTCTGGGCGCAGGCTGGAGAACGTGTGTTTATGTCTCCGTTCTAAGTAGCAGATCAATGTGGAGCCGCAAGCAGATGAGAATCTTGAGCATTTTAGTCATGTGCTACTGGTTCCTGCTTTTTGTTATGCATAAAAAAATACTCACTTTTATTATTACTGATACGTTTCATCAGAAGATATAATTATGAGAAGGGAGTAAAGATTTTCAGCCATGTCAAAGGATCACGGACTGTTTATAAGAAGTGGACGTAGTCATCGTGACGTCGCTCGTTGGTTTGTGGACTGATGTTTTGAAGCCTCGAGTTCGGGGATTTTGCCGTCGCCATCTGGGATTATGGCCATGTTGTTGTTTTTTGCAACCAGTGAACAGGAAGTGACCATATCTGGACTGAG
>NW_022282877.1:0-6609 GCF_004355925.1 Anarrhichthys ocellatus
TCAGCATCTAAGAAACTAAATTCTTGACATCAATAGAATTATTAATGCCAGTAACAATTATTAATGATTATTAATAATAACGGGGCATAACGGGGGCATTTACAGCGTTCAGTCCTCTGTCTGAACTAAGGTCGCTATAAAACATGTAATATTTATATAAGAAGTTCCGGTTTCACTTCCACTCTCTTACAAGTATTGCATTAGATGGTAATTTCCCTAACATCTAAAAGAAGTCAGATTTCATTCGGAAAAATACTAAATACTAAAGTAGGATGCGTTGACAATTCTAGGTCACGATAATGCTCCAACTACAAATGTAACATAACATCTCCTGAGCTGAGCACCACCTCCAGCCATGAGACCTGTCCAGTGATGGAAGACGCTTTTAATCGCTCCCCCTGCCTTAAGGGGCTTCTTTGGCATGACATCCTGTCCTGCCATTGCTTTATGTTTCGGAGGAAGAGCAGACTGCAGGGATAAAAGTCATTTCTGCTCTGCATTTCAACACTAAAGCCGAGGGAACGATGCTTGTTTGCGTTCTGAAGGGCATTCGTATACATTATGCTGATTTGTTAATTTCCCATTTTCTCTCTTGTCAATGGTCGTAGAGTTGTTGCCGTAGTGATCCACCACTGCTGAAAGACTATGAATAAATATTGACACACACACACACAAGCCCACTGTCTCCGGTTGGTGGTTAGCCACTTAAAAATACATTAATTACCTTCTCATTTAGTGGATAATTGTGCTTCACAGCAGCAGTTACCATGTAGAAATAATGAGGTGCCGCTATCAGATAATCAGGCTCCGAGTGTGTACACAAATACACACACAGACACATTGGGAATTAGTCACATTAGCACGTTCACAGAATGGTGTAAATGCAGGAATGGTCTTTTTTGATTTCGACTGGGTACACACACAGAGGTGCAAATTCATTTCCTGCAGAATTTCGAAATGTGCTTGGAGCAAAAATGGTTTTAATGAAATGTTTGATAATCAATCATACAGAAAACTGCTTTTTTTGTCGTTTTTTGACGAGAAAACTTAAACTTAATGCCAACCATGTCTCTGAGCACAGGCAGCACAGATGAGTGATCGAGATGAACGAAAACCGTCACTTTTCCACCCGCAGCATCTCTTTTGTTTATTAACGCCTCATTGACATCACGACTCCCATTGATCAATGGCTGCACACTTAAGTCTGTTATGCACCCTTGCATAAGACGCCCTGATGCTTATGCAGAGACGGCTGTGTTTGGCTTCTCCTGCTTGTGTAATGATGCAGAGAAAGAGAGCGATCGATGCAGTAGAGGAAGTGCTGTTGGAACGGTTAGCACCAGTGTTTTACATTAGAGCGGCTACAGCTCCCACTGCATTGAGACAGAGCAGGGCTACATGTCATCACAGCGTTGTGTACTTCCCACACGTCACAGTTGTGAATCAAGCCTAGTTTATACCAATATGCAAGACCAAGCACCTCTGAATTTTGCAGAGCTTCAACGCGCAGGTCATGATCGCGACATTTTGATTAGTCCCTCCCACCCTCCTCGTTATCTCGTGTCTTCCTGTGTATATGGGCACATCTCAAGTCTCTTGTTTAATATTTCCTCGCTTGAACCGGAAGATGTTCTCGTCTGCCATCTTGAAGGCAGTCCCAAGGAGGAGGAGGGACCTTCAAGGAGCCATGAGCGAGGATACACGAGAGCAGCAGTCAACGAAGTCTTTTAACGGGCGACATGTGCTGTTATTGGATATCCGTTATGTGATTGGATGCTGAAGCTGAACGGGCTGATCCGATACATCAACAACGTTACCGTTACCGTTCACACCAGAGTGAGGACAGGTATTTTTTTTTCCAGATTCACCATCAGGTCTGAACTATGGAAGGTCCACAAACAACTTTCTTCCTTTATTAGAAAGATTTTTTGATAATCTTGATTTTATTTCTGTCATTAACTTTTATTATGATTGCAATTAAAGTCACTTGTCCACATTTCCATTCAGTCACAAGAGGCCGATGATACCTGAGCATCGGGTTTGATATGAGTTTCATAATCTTTCCCCGAGACATAAAGCCTAATTTCCAGTTTTCAAAAGACACCACAATCATATTCTGGGTTATTAAATAATGATTTCACAATCAGTATATCAATACATACAGATGCAAATAATGAATAAATAATACAAACACATTCTGCCAGTCGAGATGGTTCCCGTGCCTCTGAGCAGGACAGTATAAATACAGAATGCAGGTCGTCATTCATGTGCAGCTGTTTGTTAAACAGGTAACTACAGAGAGAAAACACCTGGTGCTCTGGCAGGGAATAACTTTATTAGCACAGTGCATGTGTGCAGAAACAAACTCCATCAGACTTCTCTGGGGCTGTCAAAGGCGACTGACAGCTGATCCAGCTGTGATCAGTGGCCGCCGTCATCAGAGACAGACTTTGCTTCACGTGACGCTTCAGAGGAAAGGACGTCTCATTTCTCTAAAATCACATTTCCCCCTATGGTTTCCCTGGTGGGATTGACTAAGAAGCAAGTGAGGGAAGCTTGGATGCAATTAAGAGACTTGGGGATGCACCCCAGGTTCTCTGTAGCTGCTGATTACACACACCTGCCTCCCATCAAGCTCATCGCAATGCAGAATATCTGCTATCCTTCATCCACTCATTGCAAGCTTGTTCAGTCAGCAACAGTGGTGGTCTACGTTTCAGGCCACTTTTGTGAAACCAGTGTGCTAAAAAAATAAATAAAATCTAGTGTATTTCATTCTGGGTTTATCTCGTGCTCCAGGATCACACTCATCCCAGCTTCTCCGGCCACCGGCTCATCGCTCCCTGCACTCTGCCTCCCCTCCTCATTCTATCTCCATTCCCCGCTCCCCTCGCAATAAATCC
Organism: Anarrhichthys ocellatus; assembly: GCF_004355925.1. NCBI lineage: Eukaryota > Metazoa > Chordata > Actinopteri > Perciformes > Anarhichadidae > Anarrhichthys > Anarrhichthys ocellatus. The sequence goes on from NW_022282877.1 coordinate 2,904, forward strand.
CTTTTACGGTCATCAACTCCTGAGTCTGGGTCAGTCTGCAACAAAACACAACACACTGTGGCTGCAAACTCATAAATATGACTGAGTCTTCCTTTAACAAAAATAACTTTGACAATTGTTGGTGTTTCGTAACTCCCTCACACTGAAGAAAGTTAGTAAAAGAGTACTCAGGGGAAGCTGCATTACATGCATTACTAGAATAATTACATACAATAACATAAATAATAGTTTCTCCCATGCCTTTAAATTGGCAGAAATTCTTTATTTCAGACAGAAATAAACAGCAGGCTTCTCATACATTTTGAATGAAAACTGTCACGAGCAGATTTCATCAACTTTAGCCAGCTAATTAACACCAACTGTGAGTTACTGGCTTAAAGCTCCTCCTCACGGACTATTTCATGTTTTAAAATGAAGACCACATAGAAAGGGTCTTAAATGTGTGCTTGATGGTTACACACGTGATAAGTAATTCCAAAAGACAGAGGCTAAACTGGGGTGGCAAGGTATTTTTAAAAGGTGGCAGCTGCCACGTCTCGACTCCCCCTTTGGAACCGCCAACTCCTATTTCATCCGTTCCACTTTCCTGCGACGGGCCAGAAGCCGGCTGGGTAGTGGACCAGCCCTAGGTCTTGCTACAAGACAGTTAAGATTAAGTTCTAAGTGGAGACAACAAGGAGAACTTGTTGTTTATGTCGATTTGAAGTAGTTTATCCTACTACAACGTGGCTTTACAGACTCCCACTGAAACCAGGTTTTTCCACATAACTGATTGTGAAATGAAAACTACTTGCTGATCTTCTTTTGTACTAACATTGCCACCGTAATGTATGTTTGGGAACAAGCTAAAATTATCACCAAAAAGGCACCATGACAGCTCCATATTGAGCACTTTGACTTTGTCGCTTTGAGCTGTCAAGTTGTTCTGACAGTTGCTCCCATGTGACACGATTCCGCCCTCAGAAAGCTGTCAGCTGTGCCCGGTGTTTAACGAGCTGCCTGCCAACCACACAATTGACACCAGCTTGTTAAAAAAATCAATTAAGTCTAACAGGCGATCCACCAGGGCCCTAATGTGGCTGAAACCTGCTGCTAAAGTGCTCTTAATGCCATCTGTGGTCTTTTATATTAATATAATCACATATTATTCTGACCTATTGTTTGTGACATGGCAAGTAAATGCAAAGAAATCAGACCTACTTGGGTTTTCACTTTTTAACTTTGGAATCCCTAATTGGAAGTCTTATTTACATATAAGGACGCTTTAACCCCGATAGTTTGGTAGACTTGAAGCAATTCAAGGGGGGAAGTGGCAACATTGTTGCATTTTTCATTTGGTTCAGATAGCGTTGACTTTGTCAAGCGCACCAAACATTTACCAGGTGACAGTTGAAACGGTTGCTCGTCTGTTGGACAGAATATCTTAGAGAAACAAATGGGCCTATCACCTTTTTGTTTTTTCACTTTTATACAACATTCATCAGCAATGCAACTGAACCCCATTGTCATCATTCTGTTGCTAATAGTTGTGTGTGACCACAAGCTACTGTGCTATGTGACCATATTTCCATGAGGGTTTCCTCAGCAAACCAAATGGACTATCCGATAAAACGCTCCAGGACACTGGCCAAAAAGCTCAGGTGTGAAAGCACCCTTAATGTTGAGTTTAGGAAACCTCTCATTTGAGAAACATCAATTGTACAATTCATTCTTTGGGTTTGTGACTGTAAACCGTCCTTTCTGCATCTTATTGATGTCATACTATGGGTTACTCTTAAATGTCTTTTGATGTAATCAAGTGTCTTTTCGGCATTTTGAGGATTTTGCATTCACAATTCTCTTGTTTCACTTCACATATCGAATCGTGTCTTTCTAACGGAGCAGTGTGTTAATAAAGAGTCACCTGTACACAGTTAGGACAGTTTGCAGAGGCAAGTCATAGTGGGACGTGTGACATTCTGTCACACTGACTCGCAAAATAACTCCTCGTTGTAACAGACACAGTGAAAACAAAAGCACTTGGGAGCACACTAACGTTATCTTCAACAGGGTGATGGTTATAAAGTTGCCACATCCTGGAAAGCTGTCATGCCATTTCAAATCCTGTTGGCATTTTCCCAACATGACATTTGCAGATGTATTGCAGCAGGAACCTTAATGTGTGCTGCTGTTTGTAAAAAAAAAAAAAAAAAAAGTCAAACTTTATGATGAACTTCACCCACACAGCGCGAGGGACACACTCCAGCTGGCAGATCATGTCTAAGGATCACGGATCTCCTTGCTACTTTTAGAGCAGGTGTTAAAAACTATTTTATCCGTCAGTCACATGTCAAATCAATCAAACTGCTCTCCCAGGCTCGCAGTACATCTGCAGTGCACACACACACACACACACACGCATGCATGATAACAAAGTTAATTTCTGTGGGAGGAAACTCAGCAATGCTCAATGACAAAAAAAAAGTGTGAGAAACGGAGGACGAGGTAGAAACATTGGTTGCATCTCAGCGATGCTAGGCGCTACAGTAGGTAGTGCGTGTAAGATCAGTGGGGAGGTGTGTGCTATTTCTGTTCAAATAGGCGTAGCGCTGTACGGGCAAATATGTCAGGTAAGGTGGGATATAAACCAGAGGGAAGAATATATCATACAACTGATTGGAATGAATTAGTGGCTGTTTCTGTTGGGAAAAAAATAGTTGAAAATCAGAGCCAGACCTGGAATGTCATCATTTTAGGGGCAAGCCCATTGGTTATTCATGTTGTCATTTTTTGATGGCACAAAATTCCAGGGTAAGTCCATGAAATAAAATAATGATTTTAAGTCCTCGGAAATAATGAATTTAACACAAATAAATAAAATACATATTATAACTCTCAGTGAAATATTTAAATAAAAAAACTTTGTTTCACAAAATGTACTGGTATTTACAAATAACCTATGTGTGTAAGAGAAAAAGTCCAGCTATGAACGACATGGATCTATCTAGATTTCACATAAAGTCCCTGTTAGAAGGAGGAGAACATTGCTTTTCCTAGTTAAAAAAATACAGAGTAGGGGGTGGAGGGAGAAGTAGCCTCTTTTCAGAGGAGACACTCTGAAGCATCTCGGTCGAAATAGACTCAGAGCAAAGCAAAGCAGAGATCAGCTCCGGTGTCAAAATACCGTCATAAATAGCCCTGTTTGGCAGCCGTCTATAATTGAACCCACCACTGGTTATGTGTGCAGTGTTCACTTGATGTTGCTCAATAAGAATTCAGAATCTCAATGAAAGACATTGGTGTCTACAAACCATATTGACACGAAGGACGCAAAGGAGAAATCGACAAAATCAGCTGGGGCAGTGAGGAGGTGCATCAAGGCTAATATGGCCGCAGGGTGTATGATTTTCAGAGGGGTGGACAAAGGGGCCATTGTTGCAGCCGTCAGTGAAAATCCTGGCCTGCTCAGCAAAGATTTATATATATATACTGTATATGTGTGTGTGTGTATATATATGTATATATATATGTATAAATATATATGTGTATATATGTGTGTATATATATGTGTGTATATATGTGTGTATATATATGTGTGTATATATGTGTGTATATATGTATATATATGTGCGTATATATGTATATATGTGTGTATATATATGTGCGTATATATATATATATGTATGTATATATATGTGTATATATATATGTGTATGTATATATGTGT
>NW_022282878.1:0-5701 GCF_004355925.1 Anarrhichthys ocellatus
CACTATACACTCACACACTCACTATACACTCACACACTCACTATACACACACACACTATACACTATACACACACACTATACCCACACACTCACTATACACTCACTATACACTCACACACACACTACACAAACACACTCACTACACACTCACTATACACTCACACACTCACTATACACGCACACACTATAAACACACTCACACACTCACTACACACACACATGTTAATTATGAATGATATGTGTGAGCGTGTGAGAGGCCAGATCTCACATCTGAAGCCCTCCAGAGTTCATTCACAAGGTCGTTCTTCTGCATGTAGTATTTACCTCCCCCCCCCCCCCCCCCCACTGAGACCTGCAGTGCTTATGCAGATATCCGACCCGGAGAATCAACATATTACGAGCTGCTGGCATTTGTTCTGATATATTGAATCGCTAGCAGACAGAATCACTTAAGCCGATCCACTAACACCAGCTTTCCTCTCGTTGACCCTCGAGGGCCGAAGTCTGACAAGTGGAGCCGCACAAAGTTCATTAACAATGAGAAATAAATCAATGTACCGCCGAGCAACGCCGAGCAACGCTCCGACGTGTCTCATTAGATATGAATCTGTGTTTATATGATGCTTACATCAGCCAATGAGGGGAACAATGATAACAATGAGAATATGAACAGTGCTATTAATGAGTCAGCAGGAAACGCTGTTTTCTTAATCTTCTAGGTCTAAAGGTTCCCTCACACGTCCTGTCTCTGTGTTTCCTCGTCCCGTCAGGAGAAAGTCAGCTCGTGGCCTCCTGCTGGCCTCCTGCTGGCCTCCTGCTGGCCTCCTGCTGGCCTCCTGCTGGCCTCTCTTTGAGGACCTCACCATGTGATCTATTGCATAATGGTAATGGTATTATATTGAGTTGATTTCATTGCTGTGTGTGAAGGAGTGGATAAGTGGTGCTGGCTCAGCTCTGCTCCTCCAGGAGCACATACCTTTCTGCTGCAGCTCATTAGCTAATTGAAAAGTGATTGACAAAATCAGGAGCTCCATGACTGAGAATCTCTTCAGCCAATTTCCAGGAGGAGGAGGAAGAGGAGGAGGAGGAGGAGGGGGAGGAGGAGGGGGAGGAGGACGAGGAGGAAGAGGAGGAGGGGGAGGAGGGTGTTGTGGATGATGAGGACTCAGGAGGAGAGCAGCAGAAGTCAGATCCTTCATTGTGATTCCCGGCGGAGCAGCAGCTGGATGCCTTCTGTCAGCGCCTCTGAACGAGAGCAACAACACATCTCCAGCTAACGGTCAGTGAATTAAGCCTCCACCCCCCCACCACCATCACCTGTCACAGCCATCGGCCCACAATCACCTGAGACAAGTCCTCTGTGTCCTCTCAGGAGACCTCAGCCTCCTGTTGTCAGCAGCTGACCTGAGACAGGAACCAGCAGCCAGCAGGAATCAGCCTTCACCAGACAGACAGGCTCATGATGCTGGAGCCAGGAGGTCTGGGGACCAGGGAGGGGAGACAGGAGGGGGGTGAGACGCCTGAGCAGAGAGACATGCGGAGGGGAGACAGGAGGGGGGTGAGACGCCTGAGCAGAGAGACATGTGACAGTGCTAACAGTGCTAACAGTGCTAACAGCACCGTAATAATACGGAGAAACTCAGCATTTCATAAATCTCTGAATGTTTCAGTAACTGAACTTATCTTCATCAGAAAAATAACGTTTTAAACTCAAGAAAGATTAAAAGTTATGAATATATAACTGCTCAGATTAAAGTGTTGCATTAAGTTTTTATTTAACATGTAATCTCCAGAGTGAAGACAAACTGTGTGAATGTGTCCACTGAGACCCCCCCCCCCTCACATTCATAACTAACGGACCAATCACAGCGCTGTTGTTAAAGAGGAGCCCCGTTATCTACCCAGCATGCACGCTGCCCCGCCATCACTCTCCCTTAACGGCCTTTAATTAATACCCATTAGGTCTTTGTCCCGGCTGAATGGCGGCTGAATGGCGGCGTCACGCTCAATTTACCGCCGTGTTGGTATCAATGGCGGCTCACACAGTGCCGACGTAAAGGAGCTAATTAGCTGGAACATACATGACAAGTCAATTGTGTCTGCTGGGCTCAGATACTCTTGTTCTGTTGCATGCTGGGCCGGCAGGTTACCAGATAATAGTCCGCACCGCGCGGCTACAAGCACTCCACTGATTGGTGGATCCAGTGATCCGGAGGTCAGATCCTGTTTCATTGAAATGGGAATAAAAGGCTTCGTGTTTACAATCCTCTGAACACGGAGCAGATTAGATAAGGAGCTAACATATTCATTGTGGTCACATGGTTCATTCTGTGACACAAATACATGCAACATAAACAGCTTTAACTGTTATAGAATCAATTCATTTAACTCTAAATATCATTTTACTTTTTTTGAGCAAGAAAAGCAGCAAATTCTCACATTTAAAAACCTGGAAACAAACGTTTCTTTCTTTATGAAATGAGATGATGTATAAAATCACAACGTTAACTGATTATTATTATTTCTGTGTCTCATCTTCATCTGGAGCTCAAGATGAGACATCCTGCTGGTCTGGGTCATGGTCTCTGTTGGTCTCTGCTGGTCTCATCACTAAGTAACCCTCTACACATCTGCCCTGTGCGGTGCTGTGAGTGGTTCTGTTTGGCTCCGTCATGCTAACGAGCGCTAACATCTGAATCCATCCCTCAAATGTGTGAACAGGGAGAAACATGAGCTGTTTCCGTTGGCAGCGGTTCTGGTCTCGTGGTCTCGTGGTCTCTCTATAACACGCCGTTAGTGCTGTTCCTGCTTTGGCTTCACAATTTATGTGGCAGCGGATCCGTCTTCCAGAGCGGCCCATCTGCTCCGAGCCGCCTCGGCTGGCAGCGACTCCCGAACGCTGCAGATTGCTAATGTGGCATTAAACAATAAACGTCGTTCCTTCAGTCGCTCCTTCAAGCCGGTGGAGTCTCGGCAGCTGCACCGTCCTGGTTTTTATATCCGTGAACCGCAAAACTGCTCTCCGGTTCCACCGAGGATTTATTTACAGGAGCTCAGAGCGAAGCTCAGCGTTCTTTACTTTGGAGAGAAAAGATTCACATTCAGGGAAAGACTTTCCTCTCCTTCCACCTCCAGGACACTAGGAACCACTCATGTTTATATGCTACATGTGAAGCTAGTTAGCTTAGCATAGAGGTGTCTGCTAGAAACCACTCTCATGTTTATCTGCTACTTATGAAGCTAGTTAGCTTAGCATAGAGGTGTCTGCTAGAAACCACTCTCATGTTTATCTGCTACCTATGAAGCTAGTTAGCTTAGCATAGAGGTGTCTGCTAGAAACCACTCATGTTTATCTGCTAGATATGAAGCTAGTTAGCGTAGCTTAGCACAGAGGTTTCTATAAGAAATCACTCATGTTTATCTGCTAGATATGAAGCTAGTTAGCGTAGCTTAGGACAGAGGTTTCTATTAGAAGTCACTCATGTTTACCTGCTAGATATCAAGCTAGTTAGCTTAGCTTAGCACAGAGGTTTCTATTAGAAGTCACTCATGTTTACCTGCTAGATATCAAGCTAGTTAGCGTTGTGGATGTAAACAGGAAGTTAAATGTTGACATGTGGTCAACGTGTCTCCTTTAACTCACTGATCTGTGATCAGCTGCTGTCTCAGTGAACATGTGGATGTTCACACATCTATCACTGGAGGATTCTCTTTTATTTATAGACTTTTATTCTGAAGGGACATCCTGATGGATGTGTTTTGATGTTTTACTTTGTCATTAACTCTTAAAATTTGATCTAAAAAGTTGATTTTCTAAAGATAAACTTTACTATTGTCACATACATCTATGGATGTGAGCGTGGAAACATTCATTTAGTTTCTTATTGTGAATATGATATAATATAAAGAGGTGAGCCTGAGTCTGACCCTTGATGAAGGATCATCTGCTGACTCTGGAACCAGAACCACATGAGTCAGGCTCTGGCTGCTCTGGAGGAAAGAGAAACACAGTGTGTGGCTCTGAGGTTTGGTCCCGTGGAGGAAGATGTTTTCTCTCCGAGCTCCTCGCCGCTCTGACGTCGGCTCGCTGAGACACGTTTATTTTTTCTGCGTCGTGTGCGGCGGCCTTTCATCCTCCAGAGGAGGAACACGTTCTCACATCAGATGTAAAGAAACTAAACTAAACATGTCATAAAACATGTGAAGCGTCTCATCAACAGCGTCCATTACTCTGAATAATTCAGACCATCCAGGCCTGAAGTACTCGTAGTACTACTCCTGTACAAGTACACAAGTGTGAGTACTTTGTGATGCAGAATGTCTCCAGTTTGACATCATGTTGATGGATTATAATTAATAAACATGAAGCTCATTTACATAACTTTGATACAATCAAAGCTTCATGTGTTAAAGCTGCATTCTCTCTAGTGTCCACCAGGGGGCGACTCCTCTGGTTGTATAGAAGTCTATGAGAAAATGACTCTACTTCTCTCTTGATTTATTACCTCAGTAAACATTGTAAACATGAGTTTATGGTCTCAATCTCTAGTTTCAAGTCTTCTTCAATACAGCATGATGTTCATTTAGTACATTATGGTCCATTTAGAGTCAAACAGACCATAAAGCAGGGGATGCTTTAGGGCGGGGCTACACAGTGACTGACAGGTCTCTAACAGACCATAAAGCAGGGTATGCTTTAGGGCTGGGCTACAAAGTGATTGACAGGTCTCTAACAGACCATAAAGCAGGGGATGCTTTAGGGCGGGGCTACACGGTGATTGACGGGTCTCTACGTCACTCCTCCTCAGTCTATATATGGTCACTTCCTGTTCACTGGTTGCAAAAAAACCAACATGGTGACGACCGTAATCCAAGATGGCGACGCTGAAATCGCCGGACTCAAGGCTTCAAAATGTCTACAAACCAATGAGAGACGTCACAACGACTACGATGTACTTCTTCTAGACAGATGATGGTTTCTGAAGTCATGTGATCCCGTTGGACCAATCACTGGTACGCTGTTCCTTTAAGGAAAGTGAAAGCTGCCTCTTTGATCTCTGAAGTGCGTCTTTCACTTCCCGGTCCAGCGTTACCGTCCTCGGGGGGCACAGGCGCCGAGGTCGTCATCATCCTCTACTTTACGTAATTACAGACGGGGAGAAGCGTGGCGGCGGTTCAGAGTCCTGTTATGGAAATCTTTAATATTTAATACATCGATTAACATTTAACTACCGAGGCATAGCTGTGTCTACTCCCCCTTCATTACTTGACATTTCTCCGTGGAGCCGTGATGAAAGGTGGATCTCTGTTTCAACCTTGAAGGGTTGGGCAGAGGGCCAGTAATGAAGACGTATTAAAGCTTAATGCAGCTTAATGTAGCAGGTGTCATATCTATAATGTACAGAAGCTCTTTCGAAAGCATTACATTCAGCACTACTACCTTAAAAGCCACTAAATCTTCTGGGCTAAGTTAGTCTGGCTGTGATTTTCTTCACATTAATCAATAGAAAAATTGTTAACACACCTTAACTGGGATCCATTAGAGGGTCTCTGGGTAATAGATGTCCCGCGGTGCTCTGGGGGGGTAAGCTGCCTGCTGCACTCAGGTTAATGGGCAGAGTTGAGAGAAGTGACCACTAAATCTACAAGGACACCAGGCTGACACCTCAGCACTGATCCATGGGGGGGGGGGGGGGGGGGG
>NW_022282878.1:5801-6504 GCF_004355925.1 Anarrhichthys ocellatus
GTCTCTGAGCAGCTTCATGCAGCTGAGGCCGCAACATGTTTATTATTATTAATATTAATATTAGTGTTATTATTATTAATATTGTTGTTATTGTTATTATTGTTATTTAATTAACATTAATGTTGTTGTTATTGTTATTAGTGATATTATTATTAATATTGTTGTTAGTGTTATTATTATTATTAATATTGTTGTTATTGCTATTAGTGTTATTAATATTAATATTGTTGTTATTGTTAATAGTGTTATTATTATTAATATTGTTGTTATTGTTATTAGTGTTATTATTAATACTAATATTGTTGTTATTGTTAATAGTGTTATTATTATTAATAATATTGTTGTTATTGTTATTAGTTTTATTATTAATATTAATATTGTTGTTATTGTTATTAGTGTTGTTATTATTAATACTAATATTGTTGTTATTGTTAATAGTGTTATTATTATTAATAATATTGTTGTTATTGTTATTAGTTTTATTATTAATATTAATATTGTTGTTATTGTTATTAGTGTTATTATTAATATTATTGTTGTTATTGTTATTATTGTTATTGTACGTGACCGTCTGTAAGAAGTTCATCGTAGTCGTCATGACGTTAATCATTAGTTTTGAAGCCTCTAGTCCTACTTTGGGTCGTCGCCATCTTGTTTTTTTTGCAGCCAGTGAAATGGAAGCAACCATATTTATATATTATAT
>NW_022282879.1:0-6607 GCF_004355925.1 Anarrhichthys ocellatus
ACACACACACACACACACCTGTAGACATCTGCTGGTAACCAACCCATCCACCCATCCATCCACCCATCCACCCATCCACCCATTCATCCACCAACCCATCCACCCATCCACCCATCCATCCATCCATGGCTGAGTACAGGTCTGGACTCCATAGCTAAACACATGTGAGTGGCTGTGGTGTTGATGCATGTCATAAGGAGGACACTTTACCTGCTAACTGATATCTGCAGTCAGGAGGAAGGGAGGACGAAGAGGAAGGAAGGAAGGAAGGAAGGAAGGAAGGAAGGAAGGACAGCAGGAGGCAACCAGAAAAATCTTTAAAATGCTGAAGATCAACTCTGGAGAAAAAGCTAAAAGTAAGTTTGGATTCTGCAAGAATTTAATTTAAATATTAAAGAGGGAAAAAGTGATTCACAAAACAAAGAGGGGGTGAGTAATAACTGCTTTATTTTGGTGGTTTTAAGTGTCGACCTGCGGAGGAATCTATTGGAGAATAAGAACTATTGATTATTGAATTATTCTAACTGTTACACTGATTAACTAATGATTGAGTAACAAACAAAGTAAACCTGCGAGGAGCGAGATGCTTGGTAAATAACCTGAAATAATTCAGCGTTAATATGAATTCTACTATAATAATGAACACCAGGTTTTTCCCGGCAAAGGCCTGCGACCCACTGAAAACGTGTCCACGACCCACTTTTGGGTCGCAACCAACCAGTTGAGAATCACTGTTCTAGATTGTTTCATGAGACAACAGAATGAAACTAGAAGAGACTCGTTCTGCAAAATCAACTTCAAAAGTAAAGAAGCAGTGAAACAGAAATGTTCTTCTCACTGGACCGTGAAGTTAAAGCATGTTGTTAGAGGCTCTATCTTTTTCTTTTTCTGTGTCTGTTTTTTTATTTTACTTTATTCTAAAAATATATATATTACTAATATAATAATTTATAATTTAGAATAATTTAATAATAATTAAATATGATTTAATAATTATAATGTAATCATTATAATTATTATTCATAATTTAATAATAATTTTAATTGTATTTTAAAAATAAAATAAAAAATTATAATAAAATATCCATCCATCCATCCATCCATCTTCCTCCTCTTATCCGGGGTCAGGTCGCGGTGGCAGCAGGTCAAGCAGGCTGAACCAGACTTCCCTCTCACCGCAACATGTTCCAGCTCATTCTGGGGGATCCCGAGGCGTTCCCAGGCCAGCTGGGAGATGTAATCCCTCCAGCGTGTTCTGGGTCTTCCCCGGGGTCTCTTCCCAGTTGGACGTGCCTGGAAAACCTCCAGTGGGAGGCGTCCAGGAGGCATCCTAATTAGATGCTGAACCACCTCAGCTGACTCCTTTCGACGCGAAGGAGTAGCGGCTCGACTCCAAGTTCCCTCCTGATGACCGAGCTCCTTACCCTATCTCTAAGGCTGAGCCCGGCCACCCTACGGAGGAAACTCATTTCGGCCGCTTGTAGCCGCGACCTTGTCCTTTCAGTCACGACCCAGAGTTCGTGACCATAGGTGAGGGTAGGAACGTAGACCGAGTGGTAAATTGAGAGCTTGGCCTTCCGGCTCAGCTCCCTCTTCACCAAGGCGGTCCGGTGCAGCGCCCGCTTTACTGCTGCAGCCGCACCGATCCGCCTGTCGATCTCCCGCTCCATCTTACCCTCACTCGTGAACAAGACCCCGAGATACTTAAATTCCTTCGCCTGCCGTAGGTACTCCGTCCCCACCTGGAGGGAGCAATCCACCGGTTTCCGGCAGAGCACCATGGCCTCAGATTTGGAGGTGCTAACTCTCATCCCCGCCGCTTCACACTCGGCTGCAAACCGCCCCAGTGAATGCTGGAGGTCACGATCCGAGGAGGCCAACAGGACCACATCATCTGCAAACAGCAGAGAGGCGATCCCGAGACCCCCGAACCTGACGTTCTCCACCCCCAGGCTGCGCCTAGATATCCTGTCCATGAAAGTCACAAACAGAACCGGTGACAAAGGGCAGCCCTGGCGGAGGCCAACATCCACCGGGAACGTGTCTGTTATTCCCAACATAATGGTGCCCCGTGTGAGGCTATGTTTATGTACATTAGTCCAGAATTGACTTTGATAATTTAAATTTTCCAAGATTTTATTTTTCTAAAATTATTTTTTTTTCAAAATTAATTTTCCTTTTTTCCGTTCCTCCTTTTGATTTTGTAAGTTAAATTACTCGTTTAATTTCCTAAACAAACACTCAGCTGTTGTGGTAAATTTGATCGTTTAATTGTAACACAAACTGATTTTGTTTTCTTTGAGTCCTCATAAATCCAACACACAGCTGTCACCAGCCAGAAGTGCTAAGCCCACTTCAGTAGCATTCCAATTGCAAAGCAGTAGAGCAGTAGAAATTGTAAGTCACAGAACTAAGCATTTCACTGTATACCTCAAAACAGCAATTAGCATATAGCAGTCGAACTTGTAAGTCACAGACTAGGCAGTTCACTGTGCACCCGTTAATAACTGTAATAGTCCCTCGCTCACATTAAGTAAATGACACCATTGGGTGTCGCCACTTACTAAAAGTAAAACGTGCAACCAGAAACCCAGGTTAGGAGCATGCAGCTCAACATGAGTCGGACAACCCTGCATTACAAGATGCAGTTGCTGGTTCCCTCATTCGCTACCATGTTGTACAGCAGGACACAACTGCCCTGCCACAAGAAGCCCGGGTTGCTCGAACAGAGCTGGACCAGCTGCAGAAGAGCTATTAAGCTCATCATGGTCCCCAAAGCGAAAGCCTCTAGCGTTTTAGAGAGTAACACCCTGAGTGCACAACTCCAGGATGCTCAGAGAAGCACTAACACCTGGCATGAAGAACCTCAGGGGGGTCAGGTAAGTATTGCTGTCGCAATCCCCGACCCCATGATAGGCATCCCCCTTGACATAGTCAGACAAGCCCTGCCCCAAAGGCTTGATGAGGCTCGACTGAGTGGACAAGCCACTACAGTCACCTTGAAGACCACTGCTAGGAGCTTAGCAGCATCTAGTGGTGTAGTTCTTCATCACACCACCAGGGACAGCGACCGAGCACCCCAGTCTGCTCACGTGCTTGATCCAGGTGTCTCACTCCCCACTTTGCATTTTGACAGGAGGAGGGGGGACTACTCCCAGGCCCCGAGTGGCATTAGTGGTTCCACATCCACAGGTGAACAAAACGTCCCGTGTAGTCCATGCATGCACCTGAAACGGAGCCCCTCCCCCACACGTCGAGAGGTTAGTCATCCTCACCGCTATGTCGTCTTAAACGACTATGCTAATCCAGACCACTCTGATGATCCAGGCCCTCTCCGCGTGCAGGGTCTGCGTATCCGTCAGCTTGAGTCTCTTGCGAATGACATAGAACGCTTTGATCCAGAAAATCACGAGTCATGGCATCAGAAGACATTTCACCCTAAAAAGAGAATTAGGTTCAAACGAAATCTTAAGTCCCAAACCCACTCCGTAAGAGCAAGTTTAGACCCAGAGATCAAGAGTCTTAGACACCAACGTGTGACGGAGGCGGTAAAGCGCTTTACCACACTCCGGACACCGGTGGACGAGCCGATGCCACTAAACCTTGCCAGCCGTGGGCCAGTTCCAGACGGACAAGTCGCCGTCACCCAGGAACATAGACAACCGATGCCAATGCCCCTCCCAGAGCCTGCTCCTGACTCTAGTCCACCCAGTCTGCCTGCATGCTTACAACCGCCAAAATCTGCCACCCAAAACCATGTCCCAAACCAGAAGTCTTCCCTTTGTTCGCTGAAAAACGCTCAGAACAAAGACGCACGACACTCTGACCTCTCCCTTGCAGTCAACCAGCCTGCAACTGAACAGGGGACACCCTGGGTATCCCAGAACAATTGGCCCCCAAGTTCACAACCTTGCGCGGTGAATAATAGTAGAGCATTTGACCGCCCAGCAAGCAGAGATCCAGCCCTTCCAACCATTCGACAGCCGGAGTTGAAACCCATGCGAAAAGGGTCCCGACAACTACCGCTGCTCGAATCGGAAGAGCTGCGAGCTCGCCATTATGTACAACCAAACTGTAAAATGAAAAAAAGTTTTTTTTTGGTACACACCTCTAGGGGACAGGAACCGGTCCATTGGGCCATCCCAGCAGACCCAGGGGGGTGACAGGTAAATCCAAATCTAGAGTTAGGTAGGCCATGACACAACCATCACACTAACCTACCTAACCACCTTTGTTTTGTTTTGTTTGTTTTCATTTCTCTGCTTTCATTTTGTTTTTCACATACTATGCTACAGTGCAGATGTTATCACAAGATCATGATGTAGCAATTGAGTGTATTAGAAATAATGCCTTGCTTACCTATGATTTGTGTATATGTTTAATGTAGTTTAGTTAGTCATCTGCCCAGATGCCGCCTTAGCGTCTGCCCAGATATCTTGAGCCTCTATGAACTATGAACACTGACTGTTAAACCATCCCTTTCTTCCCAAAACTACATGGACTGTTTAACCTTTTGTGCTCTCAGAACTACATGGACTGTATGACACCACATGGAAGCCCACATCAGTCCTTGGTTTGCCCTAACGACCGTGGCCAACACCTAGCTCTTCATGCCAAAGGGGGGATGTTGGGATCTGACTATATGGCTTCGACATGTGCTGTGGAACAAAGAGAGTCAGGCCTTCCCTTTTGCAAGCAAAGGTTTCATCCTGATTGTAGTTTGAGCACCAAACCCCCCAACTCTGAAGAAATTCACATTAGGGTGTGAGTTTCCTCCCCCCAAAAACTATGCGTTCCTGAAGTCACCTGAAAGCAGCGCTGCAATCTAATTGGCCAAGAGCCAAGACACCCCAGGACCCCTGTGGTTCAGCCACTGTTCTACAAAACTACCTGCAAACCCCACCTCAATGCTTTTTCCCTTTGACCTCCGTCGAGCTAGGGAGCACACCAACGTTGTTTCCCTTTTCAACCAAATCCTAGGTCTAACAGTTTATATTCGCTGGCCAAATTCACCAAACTGTCTATTTTATCTTTGTTCGTATCCACGAAGCGAACCCTTTTATTCCTGCAGAAGCGAAGAAGCAAGACTTCTTCAGAAAGAGAGAGAGAACTTCCACTCTCCACCAAGCGCCTCGTTTGCTCCGGCGTTAAGGACGCGAAAATCCCTTATCCAGACGACAGCGATTCTCTCCTACCGAGAGAACACCTCCCGCTTCTCATCAGTTCAGGAGGTCAGAACCGCCGGCAAAGAGTCGCGGTTCTTGCTCCCTTGGTTGAGAGAGCAATCTTCCGTACTCCAGCGCGGCGCGAAGGATCTTAACCTTTTGTTTTATTTCATTTTGTTTTGTTCCTTTCCCTTCTCTTTTACTAACACACACACACACACACACACACACACACATAGTCCCAACTACGTCATACGTCGCTGAGCTGTTCCCTCGCTCCTCCCCCTACACACACACACACGCACACACACTCCCCCCTCTTTTCAATCGTCTGTTGATTTTAGATGGCGTGCTCATGAATGTATAGTTGTTGTTGGTTTAGATATTAGTTGACTAGATCATCAGTATTAGAACGTAATAAACTCTGTTATATTTTAAAGAGCAGCTGTCTGTGATTACTTTGTGTATTGTGATAATAGCTGTATATGTGGTCTGTGCTCGAACTTAAACCTTCACTTTCACTCTGAATGATAGTACTCAGACTGTTGACATTGTGAGTGAACACTAATTATGAGACTTAGTTTATCGTTTGGTTATTGGTCCCTGTTCGCAGGGTGGTGCCCCGTTATTATTAATAATCATTAATAATTGTTACTGACATTAATAATTCTATTGATGTCAAGAATTTAGTTTCTTAGATGCTGATAACCCAAACACGCTCCTTTACGTTCCCAACATATTAGTGCCCCCTTTTTGAGGCTATGTTATTCCCAACATAAGTCTGCATCTATGCTGAGAGACTCAAACACTGGATGATCTGACAGACAGAACTACACCCTCACAGTCTGTCAGTCTGGAGGTCTGGATCGGGTCCAGGTCTTCAACCTGACAACATGACAGGAAGTCCACCGACATAATAACAAGAAAGAACCGTCATCATCCACAGAAACCCGACGACGCGAGGCGTCCTCCAGACTGAGACGCTGAGAGCAGAAGATAAAGGTTCAGATTTATTGTTTGTAACGATGCAAAAACAAAACTGGAAGAAGAAAGACGAGACGTGATGTGTGGGCGAGACAGAGGAACCCTGGGGGGGGGGGAACTGAGACACACGACTCATCCCAGAGGAGGAGAAGAAGAAAGACGAGAGAAGAAGAAAACAAACAGACATCAGAACTGAGGACAGAAACACTGCGGAGAACGACAGCAGACCTGAAGACGTTAACGGTGAACTCTGTGTGTTCTTCTATCTTTGTGAGGACCAACATGAGCTTACAAACTTCACTTCTAGACACTGAAAGTATTTTACAAAGTGAAGTTTCACTTCTGGGACATTTTTAACATGTTGGAAAGTTTTTTGCATTTGGAAAGTTTTTGGAAAATTTGTCTGTGTGTGTGCGTGTGTGTGTGTGTGTGTGTGTGTGTGTGTGTGTGTGTGAGTGT
>NW_022282880.1:0-6606 GCF_004355925.1 Anarrhichthys ocellatus
AATGGATCACCGTGTGTCTCACTATACATGCATCTGGAACTCCCGTACAACCCCCAGTATATGCGCAAGCGCATTAGACTACCGTATATGACATCTCCCCCTCTTTTGAGTGTTGTGTCAATAACATCAAAGGAACACTTTAACTGAGAATGGCTATTCAGACAGCACATAACATAAACCAAGATTAACTCAAATTAACTTAAATGGAGACATTTCAACATACAGTGGTCTCTTTCCAATCAACCAACAAATAAACATTATCAACATCAATGACTATAACTTTCTTTTTTCTCACAAATCAACATTACCACATCCATGTCAGTACAACTTTTCTTTTCTCTTCTCCCCCCTCCCCAAAGGCCATATAATCTGCACTTCTACAGGTCAAGCCTGTGGACTTGCTTGCACACCCGTCCAGATCTGGTCACAGTCTGACCGGGTAGAGGGGTTATGGGTGTAGCCACACTCTGACTGACAGGAACAGTCTCTAACATGTTAGCTCTGTCAGAGTGTGTGTCTGTCCCTGTGATCTCCTCGTGCGCTGCTGGGATGGGCTGGGGAACCGGCACTGGTTGGAGGTGACGGCGGTTCCGCCGCAGCTCTGCTCCATGCTGCGTCCTGATGACGAAGGATCTCGGGGTGGTGCTCTCGCTTGAGATCACTGCTGGCAAAGACCATGACTTTTCATGGTCCAACTTGGAGAATACAACATCTCCTGGTCGCAGGGCAGGTAAGGGCCTGACTCCATGACGGCGGTTGAAGTAGTGAGCCTGTTTAGCCTTCTCCCTCCCATCCCTCTCTTTCACAGCTGTCCTGCTGGGCCATCTGGGTAGGAGATTTTTCTCCAGAGTGGGGAGTGCGGTTCTGATTTTCCTCCCCATCAACAGCTCGGCTGGACTGAAGCCTGTGGTGGAGCAGGGAGTGGACCTATAGCTCATCAGAGCCATCACAGGATCTTCTTGCTTGAGAATTTTCTTTGCCGTCTGTACGGCTCTCTCTGCATGCCCATTGCCCTGTGGGTGGTGAGGGCTGGATGTGCAGTGCTTGAAGTCGAGCTGCCTCGCAAACTCCTTGAACTCCGCACTTGAAAATTGGGGTCCATTATCGCTTACCACCTCATCTGGAAAGCCAAACCTGGCGAAGACTGTTTTCAGTCTTTGGATAACTTGTGCACTCGTTGTTGAGGGCAGCTGCAGCATCTCTACAAACCTGGAGTAATAATCTGAGATTACCAGGTAGTTGTGGTGGTTGTGCTCACAAAGGTCCATTGCAATTCTCTTCCAAGCGGTGTGGAAGTGAGAGGTTCCTTTTGTTGTGTTCTTTTCAGTTCACAGCACGCCTGACATGACGTCACGAGCTTGTTTATCTCCGTAGAGAGTCCGGGCCACCACACAGATGAGCACGCTCTCTCCCTACATTTGACTAGGTGCCCTGGTGCCCTTCGTGAATTTGGGCACTAAAGGTAGCCAATTCGCATTATTCTTTTAAATCATCCGAAGATGCCAGCCTGCTCTTCCAACGAATGTTCCCCGATAGCCAGATTGCGACACAATTTGCTTGTGGCGAAAGCCAGATTGCGACACAATTTGCTTGTGGCGAAAACAAATGCGCATATCTCTGCTCGTTCGGGCTCGCTCCCCACTTCAAGAGTCTCACGTTGTCCAACGTGTTGAAGCAAAGGGCCTATGTTATGCTATTTGATGAAAGCATGAACCACTATTTACAGTCCAAACAGATGGATTTGCACGTGAGGCTATGGGATGGCGCCGATGTGAAGACCAAATACATCGGCTCTGAGTTCATGGGCCATTCAACTGCCCTCGATGTCGTTGGGAAAATGACCAACCTGCTGTCAGAGATTGGAGTCAACAACCTAATCCAAATCTCTATGGATGGCCCGAATGTGAACTGGAAAGTGTTCGAAATACTCCAGAAGAGTGTGCAAAAGGATGTGGGAAAGTCGCTTATCAACATTGGTTCGTGTGGGCTGCATATACTCCACAACACATTCAGAGATGGATGCAAATCTACAGGCTGGGAAGTTGATCACGCACTCTCCAGCATTTACTGGCTGTTCCACAACTGCCCTGCTCGTCACGAAGATTTCATGACGGCAACTGGTTGCCGCACCAACATGCTTCGATTGTGTAATCACCGAAAATCCTACGTTGAGATGGTAGGAAAAGGTGAACTACCCAATCCAAAGGTGAAGTCATTTGAGGCTCTGAAGGACCGCTGCGCGGATCCTCTCTTCACCGTGAAAGTGGCGATCTTCAATAGCGTTGCAAGAGAAGTCACTCCATTCCTCACCGCCTACCAAACGGACAAACGTGAGGACATGTTCAAACTGAAAGGTAAGCATAAACATATTTTGAAGGCATACATGTTCATATTTGTTTTAAACATATGCATATAATATATATATAATATATAATGCAATAAAACAACATTCTATTTTGGCTTTTAAATATGTCTTATAACATTTTGACAATTTCAATTAGTCTTGGAGTAATATGTTGGATGAATGCAATAGGTTAATAGAACACCGCCACATAACTTGATGAGAAAAAATTATGAGAAAAAATACATTTCTTTGTAGAGCAACTTTAAAACTTTCTCTGTACTGTACCTGTTAAAATGTAGAAGGTGGGTTGGGAGGGACCCTCCCTCTTCTAGTGTAATGAGGGTTCATTTTAGTTAATCTGCATCTAGAAAATTTATTTATGAATTGTGTACTATTCACTTGTTTGGTGTGTCTGATCAGATACACTGATCAGCGTATCATACTCACACGAGCTATTATTTTGTGGATTTGCTAATTAAGAGTGATCAAAATGTGAAATATTTGAAATTAATTATTATTTTCATGTCTATTTGCAGGGCTCATGGGACGATTTCTGAAGGAAAAACCCCTGAGTGAGGCCACCTCCACACTGAAGCTCCTCCATGTTGCTTTTCAGGACAGCAGTCTGCACAAAGACGTTTCCAAGATTGACATTGGATTTGCAGCAGAAACAACCCTAAACCAACTCAAGTCTTCCAAGAAGATTTCAGAGAGGCAGGTGCTGGAGATCAAGATGGACTGTAAGAAACTCTTGATCATCCTGACTGAGAAGCTGCTGAAAAAGGGTCCAGTGCATCACCAACTGGTGAGAAGCATGCAGTGCCTTGACCCAAGACGCATGGCTGTGTCCAAGGAGCTGTGCGTGCCTCAAATGAGAAGAATGTTGCACACACTTGTTGAGGCCAAACATGTAGATGAGTCAGTGTGCGATGACATCCTCTGAGAGTTCAGTGAGTTTTGTGACTCAGCTGCTCATCAGGCCAACTTCAGGGAGTTTGACCCCAAGACAGACCGGGTGGACACCCTACTGTACGAGACAATGGGGTCGAGACCATCATTTTCCAGAGTGTGGGATGTGGTGAAGGTACTGCTTGTCCTGTCTCATGGACAGGCCAGTGTTGAGCGTGGATTCTCAATCAACAAGGAAATGATCGTAGAAAATCAGAAGGAGAAGTCCCTGGTGGCTCAGAGGCTCATCGTCGACCATGTCAGGTCTGTTGGGGGGCATAAACAAGGTAGAGATCACCAAAGAGCTGTTGCTTTCAGCTGCAAGAGCCAGGCAGAATTACCATGGGTACCTGGATGAAGAGAAGAGAGAGAAGGAGAGGCAAGGCATTGACCTGAAGAGAAAGGCACTCACAGATGAGCTGGATGACTTGAAAAAGAAGAGGGCAGGAATGGAGACTGATATTAGCGCACTTCAGAAATCAGCAGATGAATATGCTGAGAAAGCAGAAGCTACAAGCAAACTGACCTTCATCACCAAATCCAACAGCTTCCGCCGAACTGCAAAAGAGAAGAAGGTATCTCTGCTGGAGATTGAAAAGCAGATAGATGCGAAGCTTGCAGAAATGAAACGCTAAGCTGGCAAGTTCAGTTAAGGTCCCGTGGACAGTAAGACACAAGAAAGCACTTTTTTTTTTCTCTCATTACAACTTGGTCAGGTTGCCACTAGCTATTCTCTCTCACTAGCCTCTCAAGGGGACAGAACTGTGTCTGTGTGTCTCTGTGTGTGTGTGTGTGTGTGTGTGTCAGTCAAACAAAAAGAAAGCGCTTGTTCTGCGAATGTTGTTTTATAAACCTGTTTAAATGTTAAATAGTTTGTTGATTTATGGTCAAAGAGTTAGTTGCCAACTCAACGTTTTGTTAAAATTTGCACTACAAAAGGGAAAGCAATGTAGTAGCTGGATGCTACCTACTAAAGCTCTTATTGATGTGATAGTGTTGTGAATACCTGTCAACCAGAGTATATTTATAAATGTTTATTCTCTTAATCAAACTATTGTCTCTCATTCATTTGTGTCATTTAAGGTATACTGTATGCTTGAAATCTCATTGTTAGTTTAAATACATTTTCGAGATTTCACAAAATGTTTGGTCATGGAAATTTGATTTAAAGTCATGGAAAAGTCATGGAAAAGTCATGGAAATGCATTGGTCAAAATGTGTATGAACCCTGGTCTCTATGCGCTGCATTACCTTCTCCAGGCGACCGTCATGCTCCTCCTCTGTGGCCCCATAGACCAGAATGTCGTCCATGAAGACCTCGACACCCTCCAGCCCCTGCAGAGTCTCCATCATCTTCCTCTGGAAGATTTCCGGTGCGCTCGTTATTCCGAACGGTAGCCTCTTGAAGTTGAATCTGCCAAATGGCGTAATGAAGGTAGTGAGCTTACAGCTGTCTGGGTGCAACGGTATCTGGAAGAACCCACTGGCGGCATCGAGCGAAGAGAAGACAGTGGCCCCACTCAGCTTTGCTGTAATCTCATCAGTAGTAGGCAGGATATACTGTTCTCTTTTCACAGCCTCATTCAGCCTCTTGAGATCAACACAGATGCGGGCTTTACCTGTGCTCTTCTTCAAGACTGGCACCATGGGTGCACACCAGTCCGTGGGCTGTGTCACCCTCTCGATGATGCCATTTCCCTCCATCCTCTGGAGCTCCTCCTTTACCTTTTGCAGCATAGGGAGAGGTACGCGTCGTGCTGTGTATACAGCATATGGCTGAGCGTTGTCTTTCAGCAGTATTCTCACCGGTTCAGTCTTTAATGTCCCATGCTCGCCATATGCCTATGGATGTTCTCTGTCGCACACAGTTTCATCCACTCTCCTCACCAGATTCATTTCCACAGACAACGGTCTGCTGAGTAGGTTGTTTACAGTACATCCACGGATGACATATGCTGGGAATGGGTAAGTCTTTCCTTTGTAGGTCACAGTGCTCTGGATCTGTCCTATGCACTGCAGCTCGCCGCCTGGGCTGTCCAGTGGTATATCGGCAGGGGGCGACCGTGGCTCACTGGCTTAAGAGGATTGTCTGGTAACCGCAGGGTCAACAGTTCGATCCTCGACTGGGATGTGTCACGTGTCGTAGTGTCCCTGAGCAAGACACTGAACCCCCGGGCGCCTGTCATTGGCAGTCCACTGCTCCCTATATACAGGGATGGGTCAAATGCAGAAGTCAAATTTCGTGTATGTGTATGTGACAATAAAAAAAAAGGGTTTCTCCAGTGGTCTTTTGGGTATGAGTGAGTGGTAGGTCTCCTCGCGGATGATGTTAACATCGGCCCCTGTGTCAATTTTGAAGTCAACTGGTGTAGAGCAAATCGACGGCCCATTGCTCTGGTGACCCGCCTGCTTTATTCACAGCCCCAAGAAAGTATGACTGCTGTTGCTCCGTTTGCTCTGTAACCTCACTCACTGCCTTCCTGCTCCTACACACTCTACTCCAATGTCCAACTTTGTTGCATGTATTGCATGTGGATTTTCTGGCCGGGCAATTTTCATCTTTACTGTGCCACGCTTTCCCACACTGTCCACATTGCCCTTTATTTCCCCCTTTTGGCTTACCGTAGTGGCTGGGGTATTTGCTGCGCTCGTGAGTGACTTCTTGTATCACCCCCGTTGTCTCTCCTTGCATGCTGACTTGCGAAGCAACCTCTTCCGACTGCCTGACTGTCTCTATGGTCAGCGCTAGCGTCAGGTCCTTTGTTAGCTGCAACCTCCGTGAGACGTGTTTGTCAAGTATTTCAATGGCGATTCGGTCGCGGATATTCTCATCTCTGGTCGCACCGAATTCGCAATGCTCTGCTAGTTCGTACAAGGCCCTGATAAAAGTCTCAGCTTTCTCTCCGGGTCTTTGCACGCGCAGATGGAAACAAGCACGTTCGTGTATTACATTCCTTCTCGGCACAAAGTACTCATCGAACTTTCCAAGCACCCGAACAAAATTATCTCTATGTCCATCTTCGGTAAATGCAAACGAACGGAAGATGTTCTCCAACTCGCTTCCCATAGCGTATATCAGGCTGCTAACCTGCACGGCGCCATCTTCTTTGTCCAGCTTGGTGGCGGTTCTGAATCTCACAAAATGCTGCTTCCACTCCGGCCATTCTCCTGGCTTATCGAAGGAAAAGTTTGTCGGGGGATTGAACTTTGCCATAACTCCGTTTTCACTTCTGACACCATGTAAAGTAAAGCAATAGAGGCTTCTTAGTTTGCTCAACTCCGTTTAATGGATCACCGTGTGTCTCACTATACAT
>NW_022282881.1:0-6798 GCF_004355925.1 Anarrhichthys ocellatus
ATATCTGAACCGATGAGAAGAAGTTTGTTTCAAGTTAACGTGGAGAATCAGAGATCTCACACTGGACCGTCATCCTAACGTTAATCATCGGTAACGTCACTTTTAATGGACACAAAGTCTCCTCGAGACAAATAAAGACAACTGACGTGTTTGTAGAAAACATTCAACACGAGAAGTGAGAAAATAACGAGGTGAAGTCTGAGCAGAAATGTCAAAGTTTAATGTCTGAGGACAGACAGGTCTTCAGAGTGAAGGAGCTCCGCTCTGCTGCTGCAGTACCAACTGATGCAGTACTGACAGCGGCCATGGTGGCGCTGTTTCACACCAAATATGAAAAGAATCATAAAAATATTCATAGAAAATCATATTTTCAGCAATAAGGAACGCTTCACGAATTTGCGTGTCATCCTTGCGCAGGGGCCATGCTAATCTTCTCTGTATCGTTCCAATTTTAGTATATGTGCTATCGAAATAACACAACGAACCAATGGTCCTGGGAGGTACTTATAGGTCCAGAAACGGGTAGACCCTCTCTAAGGGTAGCAGAGCATGTGGACCATGTGAGGGAGCCAAAACCGGGTTAGAATGTCTCTATCTGGGCAGAAAACACAAGTATGAAGAGGTCTGGGTGCTGCGCTGTGAACCTTGAACCCTTCACCGGCTCCAGAATCTGGTCTGAAACAGTCTGACCCACTTCAGATCCCGTCTGCCCTGCTGAGGTACCCACGAGGCCGATGGGAAATTTATTCAGCGAGCACTGACGTCAGTCGTACAGGATTGGTGAGCTGCAGGCGAGAGGACAAAAGGATCTACTCACAGCTCCGCCTACATTCCTCCCAGATGCACTTTGACCCACACTAACCAACAGCTGGGGGACACAAAGAGAGCAGGATAGAGAGAGACGGGGGAGGGGGGAGGACACACAGAGACACAAGCTGTGTCTCAATTCAGGGTCTGCATCCTGCGGAGGCTGCATTCGTAGACCGGTTGCGTCACAGCGCTGCGACTAGTGCTGTCCCATTTCGCATTTTTGTTGAAGAGTCCTTCAATGCAGCCGACGAATGCAGCCTTCTTGTCGGAGATTTGGAGGACACATCTGATGTATGCTTCGCGGCCCAGCATATCCCAAGATGCATTGCGTGCCGGTGCGCTATTACCGGCAGCTCGGCTGCCTGCATCCGACCATAGTTAAGCCTCGTAAATTAACTTTTAAAAACTTCACTTTCAAACCTCAGAGGTTGAATAATATCTTACTGAGTTTGTGATGATTTTACAGATGATTTATACTTTATATCATGTACATAAACGGACCAACGTGAGCTCAGGTAGACAGGTTGTGAACCTGAAATATCACTTTAAGTCCGGTAACTTTTCAAACGTTGAGATTAACTACACGAATACACTGAATTTGAGTATTTTGCTGATTCTGTTCTTGTTTTGTTACAGAGAGCCAGGAGCTGAGGGGAGAACGATGGACAAACATTCAGCAGCCGTAGCTTTGAATTAAGACATTAGTCCATTTGTAATATCTCCATTTGACCATCCTGTACTTAAGGTTACAGTTACATTAGCTCTCATCCTGTACAAAGCCTTCACTAATAAGACAACCAGTAGATCCTTCTCATGTGTTCATGTTGCTGTCACAGAGATGACAGTTGTGATGTCACCTTTTTATTTTATTTATTTAAATTTACATAAGACATCCATGTAAATGATTTCTTTGTGAATATGTATATATTCTGCTGTGTAAAATGTGTCAATCTTCTAAGTTTGCATCCCTGTGTGAACATTATTGATAAATGTTTCTCTTTTCATCAACTTATTTAAAAAATATAAAGTATATGCACATGTGTTACTGAGAGTTAATAAACACGTTTGCTGACATTTGTTTTGCTGCTGTTAATATTAACTGTCTTGATTGATTTCCTCTGCCTTAGGATTGCTATATATATATGTACATGTAAATATATATGTATGTGTGAATGAAATGAAATAAAGTTATTGGTAAATTAATTTAATTACCAGAACTATAACTGTTTGAAAATGAGTTATTAGTAACTGATTTAATTAACTGGTTATTAATATGGAAAAACAATATTATGAAAAAGATCTATGAATTAATTATTGAATATATGATAAAAAAAAAAAAAACTGATTAAAACACTAAACTGAATAGGTTTTAGTTTAATGTATTTATATGTATATATATTTATAATCCTGCTGAGCAGGGATTATATATATATATATATATTTATAGTGTGTATATTATATATATATATAATCCTGTTGAGCAGGGATTTTAGGGACGGGAGCAGCAAGAGGGGGGCGGGGCGGGAACAGCTGGTGACGCAAACAGGAAGTCCTCTGTAGCGTAGGCCGTCTCATTTCGGAGACCGCACGGTCTAGCCTTTGCGGTCCTCAAAGGACGCGGCCCACGTAGACCGCGAAGGCTGGGTCCTCCGAAGGATGCAGCCCCTGAATTGAGACACAGCTACAGAGAGAGAGAGACGGGGGAGGACACACAGAGACACACAGGCTGCAACACGTGACCGGCTCTTTCACTCGGCTCCTGAACGAAGGACTCGTGGAGCTGCTGAAGGTTTCTGCTGACTCGGACACTCCGGAGCAGAAGGACGGAGGACGGAGACGGTCTGAGGATCCACAACGAGACACGAGCCTGAGACCAGAAGCTGTGAGGGAGGAGAGACGAACCAGGAGGAAACAACACAGAGTCCACATCTGGAGCTTTATGTCTTCATCATGTTGTTCTGCTGCAGATAAACTCTTCAGGACTTTATATGAACAACCCCGAACCTCTTTATGTTCAGTCTGTGTTCTAAACTCAACCAGCTTCACCTGATCGGGACTGAAGGGGACAAGAGGGACATGTAGTCCACCTCATTCAGACTCATTCTAGAGTCCACATGTGTGTGTGTTTAACAAGCAGGACTGTTTTTATTCCACTGAATAAACTCTGTTCTTTATTTTCACATTATGTGGTTTCTTCCTGCTTCCTGTTTTCATTCGAAACAATGTCGGTGCAGTTCCACAAACCTACCAGCAGGTGTCGCTCTATGACCGGTCTATGGAGTGAGGGGCGCTGTAGTCTGACTGCAGAACATAGAGGGAAACACACAAAGTACTGCATGAAACATGAGTCACAACTAATTTGTTTTGACCTTGAAAAACATGAATTCCATTTTTTTTTAAYAGTGAGTTTAGACTAAAAAATGTGGCATGCAACAAAMACAACAATCTTTTGTTATTTTAATGAAAACGTAACTTTTAGACCCTTTATTACCTATGGTCTATAAAACATTCTTAAAAATCCAATGCAGTTTCACAAACTCACCAGCAGGTGTCTCCCTTTGACCGGTCTATGGAGTGAGGGGCGCTGTTGTCGCTGTGGTCTGACTGCAGAACATGATAGTGCGGCAGATTAAGTCAATATTCCATAAGAATCTTTCACTTGGTGATACAAGCACCAAATTTGGCATGAATAATGCCTAGGATCTACTCTTTCAGAAAAGCCCGGTATCCACCTGAAAATCCAAGATGGCGGCCATTTTTCAAGATGGCCGTCGCCGAAAATGTGAATAAAGGTTTTTCAGTGTAGAACTTGAATGGCTATTTTAATAATCTAGACATCAAAATGTATGTATTTTGACACGAGAAATTCAATGGTGCCAACTGGTGACATCATTGCTGTGAGACTCAGCATGGGGTTCAGTGTTGGCTAAGTAGTGTACTTGCTGTAGTTGTAGTCTACTAACTGTAGTTCTAGTATAGTTTAGTGTCCCAAATGCTATCTAATTAGCCCTGTGTATACACCAGCTAGTAGTTTAGTTAGTTGTAGTGTAGTAGTTAGATAGCCGTACCTGAATTGACAGGATGTGCCAGCGCGGGATAGCTGAGCCAAGGGTAATAGGGCTTTAGTTACCCGGATGGTGTACAGACTTAAATGGCACTGGATGAACGATCGGGCTAGGTGTAGAGCATCTTGATGTTTGAACCTAGTTGTATCCCATACCTGAATGTGCGTAGGTATTTTATACAGTTGGGTGGTAAAAGGATAGCCCCTCGGCCCGAACCGTCACACAAAAATGTCCACTTCTAATCCACTGAGTTGTGCGCCAAAAACTGACTGGTCAAAATGTTGTCTGTGTCAGACAGTTAAAAAGGAAGAGTTGAAATCTCCTCCAACTAATTATGCATGTAGTCCTGAAACCGATGGTTATTCTATGATTGCCGCAAATGTACCACTCTTTCAAGCAATTAACCAACTGCCAATCAGGTTGGTTGGCAGTCCCGATTGGACGACGGAAGTGGTATTGAAGAAACGCTGAGAAAGAACAAAGCCAAATATTACCGAAGCTGTCGTCTGATGTTCAGCAACAACAAGCTTGAGCGTGCAAGAAAAAGGGCAGCTGAAAATCAAAATGACCCTTGTGAGGGGCACTCAAAGATGCGACGGA
The DNA here is from genome assembly GCF_004355925.1 of Anarrhichthys ocellatus. Lineage (NCBI taxonomy): Eukaryota > Metazoa > Chordata > Actinopteri > Perciformes > Anarhichadidae > Anarrhichthys > Anarrhichthys ocellatus. The sequence goes on from NW_022282881.1 coordinate 4,476, forward strand.
CTTCCCTTGAAGTCCAGCAGTGTTTTCTGTGCGAAACGTTTGAACCTGAGTCTGAACTAAGACAGGCCATGACAGAGTGGCAGACTCAACGAATGTGCTCGGCACCTCAATGATGGCAGACTTCTAGCTATATTGAGTGGAGGGGATGTAGTGGCACAGGAGTTGAAGTACCATTGCTCCTGCTTAGCAGCCCTGTACAACAGAGATAGGGCAGATACAGGCTTATTCAGCAAAGTATAGCAGGACAGACATCGTGTTTGATGTCTACTTGAATTCTAGTCTGAAGGCTGAAACAAGGTCAAAATGAGGCAGAGGAGGTAGATGCAGAGTGACAGACAAAACAAAAGTACCACCTAATTGGAGAAGCTTTCTGCGAGATAATGACAACAAGACTGAGCTTTTTGAGTTTCTGGCCGACAAAATCGTGACATTGTGTCTGGAAAATGTTGTGATTGTGACCAAAGGGGAACATATTCTTTGTAACAAACCCGACAGTCTGGAAGGCTTAAGTCCTTGCAACCATGAAGAGGCTGACAGCAGAATCTTCCTGCATGCCCTACACGCAACAGATCAAATCTGTATTGATCAAGGCCTGTGTTACCGACATACTTGTTCTTGCAGTCAGTGTTTTTGAGACTCTCCAGGATGCGGGCTTAGAAGAACTGTGGATTGAATTTGGTCAAGGTCAGTCCATCAGGTGGTTACCTGTTCATGACATGATGGAGCATATAGGCCCTGAAAAATTCTGTGGCATCCTTTTCTTTCACACCTTCACTGGCTGTGATGTCGTATCAGACTTTCGTGGTAAAGGCAAAACGACTGCATGGCAAACCTGGGAAGTGTGCCCTGTAGTGTCTCATGTCTTCCAGAAGCTCAGTCAATACCCACCAGTTACAGATGATGCACATTTCAGCGTGATTGAGAAGTTTGTCATAACAATGTACGACAAGAACAGCACTGCTGATGGGGTTGTGATGAGGCAAGACTTGACCTATTTGCTCGGAAGCAGAGGTCCTATGATGCCATTCCACCTACAAGGTCATCCCTTGCGCAGCACGTGAAGCGTGCTACTTACCAACCTGCCTGTATCTGGGGCCAAGCAACTGCATGTCAAATGCATACAGAGAGCCCTGCCAACTGGGGATGGCGCAAAGAAGGTGAAATTTGGCAAGTAGTGTGGACGACACTTCCGCCAATTGCTCAGAGCTGTCAACAACTGACAAAATGTGGGTGCAAGACTGAATGTCGTGGAAGATGCAAATGCTATCGCTTTGGCCTCAAGTGCATATAGCTGTGTGCCTGCAAATGCGATGAGAACAATTCGTAATCCTGCCATTCAACTGTACATCCACTTCCACACATTGATTTTATTTGGATTTGTATACAGATCAATCCTAGCGCCAAGCACTGATTGAATTGAGGCTGCCATCATTTGTAACATTTCTTACAGTTTGTGTGATATCACCATTGCATTATGCATTCCCAAAACCATGTTATATATATATCTCAATCAAGGATTTAGCATTTTTTTGTTTTGTTTTATGACACAATCAGATATCGGGTCAAATTCAGCACCGATCAACACTATTTCTGTAATTAATTGGCTTATATCTCAACAATTGTTGACAATTTGGATTTACTAAGTGCAGAATTGGATTTCTCATACTCAGAACCCCATATTTTGATGCCAAGATCATCAACATTGGATTATCCAATCCCAATCCAGGTCAAAAATCGCATATAATGGCATTTGCTGGCGGTCATCTTGGAAAATGGCGGCCATATTGTTTTTCCATCGTGGATACCGGGCTTTTTTGAAAATATAGGTCTTGAAGATAATTTGTGCCAAATTTGATGCTTCTATCACCAAGTGAAAGATTGTTTCACTAATCTGTTGCACTATGAAGGGAAACAACCAACATACTGTATGAAACATGAGTCAACAACAACAACATCAACAACTGGATTTATTTATGTACATTTTAATGTCCTTGATAACAATAATTCAGCCACGAAATATGTCGTTGTATTGTATGCTGGGAAATCCCCAAACCATAGTCCGCTAAGAAACCTAACAACTTATATTTGTTTTGCTTTTACAGTAAAAAATTCTCACCACAAAAGCATGAATTTGGATTTTCTTGAATCGGGAGTTTAGATTAAAACATTTGGCATACAATAAACACACAACAGAGCTCTTATTTTAAACATATCGCAACTTTAAGGATCCGCCATTACCGCTGTTACCTACAACCTAAATCTAAATACACAGCGGAGGGAAAGCGAGCGACAATGCATGTCAACACAGAATACAAGTTGTAGT
>NW_022282882.1:0-3401 GCF_004355925.1 Anarrhichthys ocellatus
TCCTCCTCCTCCTCCTCCTCCTCCTAAATACAGTTTGTCGGGCAGAATGAGTGAGGGCCAGATGCAGTCAACTCCTTTTCTGTAACCAGTCATTTTCCTCGAAATCAGTCAAAACAAAAACCACAACATATACAACTCAATTTCTGCTCTTGAATCAATAAACTTTGTATAAACCCTCTTTACACCACATCTACTGTTTTTATCTTTCAGCGAGGGCTGACATGAAGGGATTAGGCAGAAACAGTGGTCAGCCAGCCACTTTGCTCCACTGGCTCATTACTCCCCTGGTTCAGGGATGAAGGGAGGGAGGAGGGTGAGGGTTGCCATCCTGAATAAAGGCCTCCCCTCTGCGAGGGGCCAAATGCTCGGTGAAAAGGGTTGCATTGGAGAGCTCTTCCACAGAAGGGAGGTCACCGCTCCACAACTGTAGCCACGCATGCTGGAGAGCCACAAATGACCGTTGTGGACAAAAAAAAAAAAAAAAAAAAAGAAAGAAAAAAAAGGAGGGATAATGAACGTCAAATATTTTGCAAAAAGTTATCACAGGAAAGTACCCTCATGAGAGATTAAACGATTTATCGGCCAAGGCAGCGAGGTGCCAGAGAGGACCTGAATAGAGTGGCCGGTGGCTTGTTGGCAGGAAGAAAGTGATTCATAGATTACTGCGCTCGCTAGGAGGCTCGTGAGGCCGTAACGCATAACAAGAACATTTATGAATGTACACTGAATGTTAAACCGAACAGACTGAAATCTGATGAGACTGTACGAGCAGCTATCTAGGATAGGTGTAGCATGTAGCTTTTTTTCTTAAGAAGACCAAGGACAGGACGCTTCAGGATAAACTATTCTCAGTACAGTCGAGACACTTTATGATACCGAGTCTTACTGGCATAATCAGTGATAGTGAAACTGGTATTCCCGGCAGAAAGAGATGGAGTAATGGAGGATCGATAATGACTGAGCCCCTGCTCTGTTGCTTCATCCCTCGAGGCTCAATTCACTGGGTGTGTAAAGACGACGCTGTCACAATAGGGGATCAGACGGGATTGACCACCGGATGAAAATGTAAGGAGCGTTTATTAAACGGATGTAGCCGAGATGAAGAGTGGGGAGTGGGGAGCGGAGACCCGTCAGAAGGTCGCCTGAGAGATGTACATAATGGTCATTAAAAGCTGATGCCAGACTCGACTACAATGGCTGTGTGATTAAAAAGGGGAAGCCCAGGGCTAAGCTGCCATTTGAACGAGAAGCACAGAGATCTGAAGTTGTGTATGATTATTTTCTTTTTCTTTTCTTAAAAACACAAAAATATGACAATGTTTGCAGAAAGATATGCATCAAACAACTACATTTTTTTCCTCCTTATTCTACTGTTGCTGAATGTCCTTCATGGACCCCACAAAGCCTGCAAGGCCAAAGCTAAAGTGTTGATTCAGCTTCATAGGGATCCTGAACAGATAAGCGGTGGCAACCACTCACACACACACATACACACACCGAGCCTCTCAGGGCCTGACCAGCTGTCTCACTCCCCCCGATCTCCGTCCAAACCCACAGGAGGATATAAATCACTCGTGCACGGAGGGAACGCATGTGGTGTACGTAACAGACACACACACACACACACACACACACACACACACACACACTCTCCCCTACTTGCATTGGCTGTCCACAACTGCACTGTGTCCAGCCGTGCCTCGCGTCCAACTATTGGAGCACATGCAGTAAAACACACCTGCCCAGACCTACGTGCACGCCGCTCATGACTGAAACAAAGAGTCACGCCCAGCGTTATGAGATTACTCCTATAAAAACAGCCCGCGCTGCTGATATCCACAAGACGCATTGGTTTTAAGGTTGGCCCTCAAACCGGTTTATCTCACCTACTGACTGCAGGTGTACGTGTGTGTGTGTGTGTGCCAGAAAAGAGACGGAGATTGTGCTCAATACCAACAGCTGATAAGAGAAAAGGTCATATTACATAACAGGCGTGTGTGCCGTCAGTGACATAATGCTGCAGAGAAGAAGAAGAAGAAGAAGAGAAAGACAGAGGCAGTAAAGGGTAAACAGGGAGAGAGTCTGCATTTGTGTCAGAGAAAAAGAGCCGAGTGGCGACGCATTTGCCCACCGAACATCCATCGACTGGCCCAAATCGAAGCCGGCAGCTCACAGCGAGCCTGTAATGATGCAGTAAACTCTCCGTTTGCAACGTAGACCTTTATCTAACGAAAAAAAGGGGGGGGGGGGGGGGGGGGGGGGGCTCTCTTCCACAAACTTAATAAATAAGTAAATAAGGCTGAAATTAAATTAGGCTGGGCTCGCCAACATCACTCCCTGAATTTTTCCGGCAGTGCTCATGGAGTCGGCAGGCCCTGCGAGAGGAGGGACGAGGCCAAAGCGAATGCGAGGCCGGGGGGGGGAGGACCGCTTCCTCCGCCGCTTTAAAACTAAACCGCTGAGGGGAGGGGGCACGTGAACCGAGGCTGTGAACTGTTCGATTGCTTGACAGGTTTCAGCGAAAATTACTAATCTGTCACTGTGACAAAAACAGGAATAAGACCGCTAAACACATCCGATTAAGTGTTTTTTTTGTCAATTATGTCAAGTATGTAATATGCAATGGGTGTTTTGTCTGCACGGGGTGACACACAAACTCCTGGTTTGTTTCAGTTATTTTCCATTGAGTGTGAATTGCTGGCAATCTTCAAGAGGACTTCTTTTTGATATTCTTGGCAGTTACTTTTAATGCCACGCTGACACAGTTTGGCAACATAATCAAAATAGTGCTGCTTTGATCCCCCCTCCCCCCCTTGGTGAATAAATAACAATAAAAACAGGGTGATGTTACTGTCAAATCAAAAGGTATTATCCTCTGCTGCATTTTGTTTAAGGCTATCCCCGACACATCCTGCTGGTTTCAAACTTGACACACTCATCACTTTTACATTCTGCATGGGTACACACTCACGGATAAACTGTCTCATCAAAGTGACGCTGATAAAAAAAAATGGAAAGCACTTTCATCTTCCACCGTGGTGCTTTTCACAGGTGCCACGTGGAACGTCCCCGTAGTGGAGGTAGTCAAATAAACAGGCAGTAAACCGTTGCTTTTGCCACAGTACACTTTGGTTGTAGCCCTGGTAGCCATAGTGACGGGGGAGGTTGCAAAGTGAACCCTGTCCATGTTGCACACGTGAGGAGAAGGGAGCTTATGAAAGGAGAATTTGCATTGAAACATAAGATTAAATGAAGCGCATTGAGGCTCAGGCACGGTGAAAAAACAACCCTGTGACCCTCTCCTCATGGTCCGACATGAGGCCCACATTTCATTTGGACAGCCCAAGAACGGGAGAGCGAGAGAGAGATAAAGAGAGGAAAAGGAGGAGAGAAGGGGGGCG
>NW_022282882.1:3501-4339 GCF_004355925.1 Anarrhichthys ocellatus
GGGGGGGGGGGGGAAGAGTCTGTGCCCTGCTCTCTATTTTTGTTTCCTCTTTTTGTGCACGCTCGACACACACACACACACACAGCAATGGATTTCCAACTTGGCCCTCATCAGTTGTGCGCCTGATGAAACAAACACTGACAGCCTCTTTACATTTGTAAAGGCCCCTGCAGCAGCTGTGCTTGTCCCACACACACACACACACACACACCCTTTGAATCAGAGGCCTAGCCCCAGCTGGGGCCTACAAGAAGAGCCGACTCTGCACAAAATGGCCCTGGCTGCACACTGCCGCGCTCTCTTGCTATTCTCGCTTACACGGATTCGCAGACACACACACACACACACACACACACACACACACACACACACACACACACACACACACACACACACACACACACACACACACACACACACACACAGTCATGTTTCGTTAGACAGAACAACACTGTCGCACATTAGCGCTTGCTACCTCAGTCATTACACAACAGCTACCCTCAACCACTGGCTTGAAAAGCACCAACAAATTACAAAAATAAAACGTATAAAAAAAGTATTTTTAATCATTTTAAATTGGAGAACAGGGAGAAAGAGGGCTCGCTCGCTCCTGCAGTGTCACTCTGCCTGACAAAGCATCTTTGGGAAGAAAGAGAAACCTGACAGGGCACTTTGGCTTTCCGGTTCCGTTTACATTGGCGACTATAAATTCTAGTGGAGATGGTAATTGCCTTCTTTGCTTTTATTAAGGACTCATTCTTTGATGATTTTTAATATCACTCAAAGATAGTGGGTGTTTGTGGGTGCAGAGGGTGGGGGGGGGGGGGGGGGGGGGGGG
>NW_022282882.1:4439-6604 GCF_004355925.1 Anarrhichthys ocellatus
CTCATGTTTCAGGGGAAATGGTTAAGCCAAGCATGTATAATTGTCTTACGCTAATTAAGGGGAGGGGGGTGAGAGAGGGGGGGGGGGAATCAGTCGTGGCCAGGAGTCCTGTCTCAAAGCCCGGAGGGAGGCTCAGGGATCTGGACTCCTCCAGGTTGTTGTGGAAATGCACATATGTGAACCTTATTTGGGCCGGGCCAGACTTCATGCATGCATCAACTGCAGCTGCCGAAAACATGTGACAGATGTGACACACACACACACAAACCATTTCCACAACCCCGATGTTCTTATGAATAGATCAAATGAAAAAGAAGCCAATTGAATTTTAGAGAGTACGACACTGTTGGCCACCATAGTCTGGCTCAATTCTAAGTGCAGACTTGGGGACTTTCAGTTAGTCATCCTTTCTAGTGCACATCCTGTTTCCTCATATCAGAGGGAGATTTACGGACAAGTAGACAAATTCAAAAAACTTGAATACTCCAACTCACTCCTTTATGTAATGGTTGAAAAGTCAGAAATTCAACTCTGACGAAGACAAAGGACACTATGGGATGTTAACTGCTACTGCAGAATACACCGAGAACAAATGTTACACACAAGAGCTGCAATGTACCGCGCTAGATTGACCTTCTCAGTCATTTAAAACATCCGTTTGTCTTCTTGGGGAAGAATCACATCTGTGTTGCTTTTCCTACAAATAAATGTAGATGCCCATACATTTCAGCACATTGTGTTTCTGGGGATGATGTAACAGAAAATGTATGTTGCTCATAAGGAGACATGAAGATGTGAGAGAATGACATCATTTTGTAAAGAGTTGTTTTTCTTTTCTTCAATAAGACAACAGTATACAGTGGACCGGACCGTAGAAACCAATTCAAAAGTGGCAAATTAAAAGCTTGATGAGATGCTCCTCTGGAATTAATTTTAGTGGAGTTCACACTTGTAGTTCTTATGAGACAGAAACTAAATGGACACTTGAAAAAAGTTCTTACGAAAAATACCATTCAGATTATTATTATTATTATTATTATTATTATTATTATTATTATTAGCAGGAAATATTCAGACTCAGCTTTAATCAATTACACACCAAATGTACTTAATTTTCTTTACTTGTTGAGAGAAACAATTAGCTTATGATCAAAGCAAGAATGCACAAATAACCCTCTTCTTATTTAGTCCTATTGTCCGCTTGCTCCTGCAAACCTGTTGCTCAGCTTGGCCTTTTGCAATATTTTGTATTAGCACAAAACAGATGTTATAAATTGTTCCGTTTGAAAATTAAATCGGCCACAAACTGTCTGCTGGGGAAAAAAACACTTTTAAAGACACTCCACGTGTTGTTTGGATGGTGGGGGGGGAGTGGTTAGCTCTGCCGACTTCAGCTTCGGGGCATTAGCAAATATAATGTGCATTTTGCTATTTAACGCAACAATGTACCAGTAGGATCTTAATTCACAGCAATAATATATAAATACATCACAGAAGTGCAACAAACTTTTAAAAAAAAGACCAGAAAGAGAGGTCCGTCCTCGTGAAAAACGATACACGGTAACTTCAGTCGCGTATGTGTTGCATTCACGGAAGGGGGGACAAACGGGTGGTTCGCCAGACTAATTCAACCACGTCTACCCTGGACCGTGGTTTTTTTTTAATTTTTTTATTTCGCAGCCCCTTCCCCAGAAATTCACCAGTGTTATACTTGCAGAAAGAAAATGGTTGCTTCACGGTATCGCTTCATACATGAGCCCCTGCAATGCGACTGAACACAGCCTCTTTAAAAAAAAAAAAATCGGATCATGCGGAAACACTGTGCCCAACCACGTCGTGTAATGTGCGGGTTTAATGTTGAATTCGGTAGCCGAGGACGAGACAACCGCGCTTGTAAGCGACCCCCCCCCCCTTTTAGTATGTATAGCAAACAAGTTATTTCTTCACCGAGTTGGCTGTTGCTGCAATATAATATATATATATATATCTGTTCGTTAACAGAGGTCACACGGAGACCTGCAGGACTACAGAGACCCTGGCGGACTTCTCGTTTGTAGTAAAGACTAATGGCGAAAGGCAACCGCATCACAACAAACACAAGAGTGCCCTCGTGCAGTTTCAAGTGTTGGAAATTGAACGAATATGCTGAACCCCCCCCCCCCCCC
>NW_022282883.1:0-6601 GCF_004355925.1 Anarrhichthys ocellatus
CAATTCATTTAGCAACTTGTGAGGAAAAAGATGTTTGCAGCACATCCTTCTTTTTATCTTGTGGTAGTTGCCAGTGTTGTATTATTGTTACTGGTGTTTGTATTTGTATTATCGGTCCTGTTCCACGATATCACAAAATTACCTGATTGACATTTTAATCAATTTCATCTTGAAAAAGACACAAACGCATTGTACCCTTCTGTTGTTTGTCAGAAATGTATGGAGCGTCTGGGGCGCCGGGGAAGGCCAGAAGAGAAAGGAGTGAAACTGGACTATCTGGATAAGCTGCATGTTCAACATGAGAGGTGGCTTGTGGAGAAGAGCACTGAGTGAGTGCTAATGAGGGCATGTCCCTCTGTTGTCCTCTGCAGACTTGCATGTTTTGAATATTTTCAGTGACCACTGAAATGTAAAGAAATCACGAGGTCTTTTAAAGTGTAAAGTCACTCTCTTCTCAGCAATTATGAAGATGAAAGGATTTAACGGGAGGACATTACACTTAAAATTGGTATTGTGATCAGTAAATGATCCAACCAGCACCAGTGGTGATACAGCCACTGTATTACAGGACGCTCTACGGATGCCTGTTTGTCCATTACCATTTTAAATGCCTTTCCTCGCAGCTGTTTGTTGCTCGGCTGTGAACAGATGACGGTCGGCAGTGTGTGGTCTGACGTGGTCGGTGTAACACAGCTCAACTCTCTCTTTTCAGATTACATTTTGAGAAGTTGAAACAGATACCTGTGTTGCAACTGGATGCCAGTGTGGAGTTTCAGAGTGACCCAGAGGTGCAGGAGGAATTTATACGAAAGGTATGTTTATTTATTGCACTGACATAATAGCTGCTACCAGGTTAAACCACACGAGGGCCTCGTCCTGAGGTTTGAGATCTCATTCCTCATCCTCACAGTCTCTGATCCAAGGAGAATCATTTATGTTTTCTGATCCGACGTTGGATGTGTTTCGTGTCTCTGATCCATCGGGATCCTAAAATATTTTTTTTCGTACACAGATAAAAAAGTTCTTCGCTGCTTTATGAGAGTCAGCTCCCATCACCAGTGGGAAACCGATGGGACCAGTCAGACCTCAGTCAACTGTGTTAACTTACATATAGAGGGAAGGAAATATAAAGTAATATTAAAGGTTTTCTCTCTTTGAGAAGTTGCTGGACCACCTGTTTGTTTTTTTTCTGTATACAAATGTCTTATCTCTAAATAAACTGTTCGATTGTTAAATTTGTTCTGCTTTTATTGTTTGCATGTTAATGTTTTGAGATTCACTGGCTGGTTAAAGTTAGTTGTTACACTGTACTGTTTATTCCCCTTGAAATCCAAACTAAGTCTGTGCTGTCAGTTCTATGACCATTTGGAAACAGTTACACACTCCTGACTGACAATGAACAAGCAAACAAGTATTAAGTATTCCATTTGTTGTCTGTTAACAAATAAAAACCTTATCTAATTGTTGTGATGCATTTTCCATTTTATTATCAATTAAATGACATCTTTTATTCCTAGTTTCTGTATGTGTGACATTACCTTTGCCATTGCTACTAAACAGAAAGGTGCTAATGGCTGCACAGCATTTAAAGTGTTATTTGTTAATGGATTTTTACATTTCAAAAGGATTTGGCTCCCGAGTGAGTAGAAAAGTCCGGGCGGTTTGACAGGACAATGACCTTGGCTAAATGTTGTCTTTATCTCCCCCTCCGGTGTGCTCTGATGATCACAGGGGCTGTTCAGATGCCTGGAGTGATCAGGGGTCATCAAAGGGCAGCTGTCCACTATAAAGGGGCCTGTCTGGAGCTCCGTCTGCACATAGCATCATTTCAGCCCGAGACCAGCTGCAGGAAGGAAGGAGCTCTTTTGCCTCTCTCTCATTATTGTCGGAGTAGAGTTAGTTTGTTTCAGTTAAAATGGAAGCCAGCGTCCTGACAGTTTTCTGCACACTCCTCGTCTGTTCTTTTGGATCCACACAGGGCCACAGATATTTGAAAGACCTCAAGTCCAGTTCAGCATTCAGAAATCTCTCATTTAATCATCGCAGCAGATATCCTCTATACATGATGCAGCTGTACCGCTCCTTCAGGACCGTCGATTTCTCACCCTCATTAGCTGTCAACGCCGCTACAATGCAAGGTCACAACTCGTCAGTGCACAGTTCTGACTCCGTCCTCAGTCTGATGGCCAAAGGTGAGTAAGCTGTTTAATCTTCTCATTTTTTTCCCCCAATGATTATCTGCATCACTGGGCATACAGCACGTTACATAGTGTCAGTTTCTCCTCAGTGTACTCTATTCTCCAGCAGCTCTTTGGTTGGCGTGTTATCAGTGTTATCAGACCCTCCCTTTTTACAACCCAGCAAGTGTCAAAATGCTTATTCGACTTTAAAGGCTTTCTCTGTTTTATGTGAGAGGGTGTGTATATTAGCCCTCAGACGTCCTTGCACAGGGGGGTTCTTTCACTGCATGAGACTTTGCAGAACAACATCTTTGCAGCTTTTGACATACTCATTTGTTGTGTTCAAGGCCTTAATAGCAATGGGCAGCCAAGTTGCAGAGTGTGCTGCCTCAATGGAGGCCATGAGGACGGATGCGAGAAGCAACACATACCACAACCCCATGGGCATATCTCAGATCCTTCCAGCTCTCCAGCAGAAATCCTACCTGGCGGTTAAAAGCAAGGAGTGCCTCAATGAGGACGGTATGTGCGGCATTATGTCTACTCCCTGTGGTTACTGTGATTTCAAATTGTGTCCGTATTGTCACTGTTTGTGTCATGGTGGTCTTGCAGACACTCTGGTGCTGGAGCCCATAGATCCTGTGGTGGTTTTACCAAGCGAGTCCACGTTGACTGTGATGGTGGAGGTGGTGGCGTCCAGCGGGGCCGCTGTTGTTTACTCTGTGGATGCACCGAAGGGGAGCTCTCTGTTGGAGGCCCTTGAACTTCTCAAGGGCAAAAATGTTGGCTTCACGTGAGTTCATATAATGTACCTTTTTGAGTTGTTTTTTATGAGTATGATTGCCTACATTTAGTAATACTTGATGCTGTTTGGCAGGTTTGAGAAGGAGTCCAGCTTGTGGGGACCCTTCTTAAGCGCGGTGAACGGAGAGCAGGCCAGACAGAGCGACCGTAGATACTGGCACCTCTCCTCTGATGGCACTGCACTCAGTCAGGGTGAGGACACGGGGGCGCGCGCGCACACACACACACACACACACACATATATTATCTTGTGACTCACCTCTAGAGCATTCACTGCATTTATTTGATCCACTGCTTTAATTTCACTTTGGCATCACAATTACGTCTTTTTCTCCCCCAGGTGTTAATGATTTCAAGATTGAGGTTGCTCAGAAGATAACCATCAAAAACACAAGCTACTAGTCGGTCACTGCTGATGCAGCAGTGATTGATGAGGATGAAAAGCAGTTAAAACTATTTGTTGTTTAAACCAGTGATTGTGCTTTTTTAAACAAATAAAAAAAGTGTAATGCCTTTTTAAATGAAGTTTCTGTAAGTTTGTCTCTTGTTGCAGACAAAATATGAATTATAAGCAAGTGACAGTTGATTAAATTACTAGCACCTTTACTATGGATTATGAGTATTAATTCACAATTTTGAAGTTATTTGAGTGGTATATGAGCAAAATTAAATCTTGGAAATAAAACACTGATGTTTTTAAAGTCACATAGTTGGAGGGAAAAGTGAAGTTAAGATAAATTCTACACCTTGAAATTTCACAAATATACTTAAAGAGGTCCAATGGTTTTCTGCATGAGCAGAAATAACGCAGATGACCTCATCCATCTGGGGAAGTGTGAGGGCTAACAACAAGTATTTCCGGGTTACAAGGAGCATCGTATTACATGTATTTGCCATTGTATTTACACGCAGCACGGTTTACTTTATATTTGTACGTTAAACGTAAAACAAATAATGTTGTCGTTTGCCACAGTTATATGTTCAAACAGGCGGGATATGGTTTGTCAAAATGCTTTTATTGCGAAGGTACAGAACTCGACACCGGAAGTAATATCTGTTACGGTTTGTAGCATTTGAGCACACTTTTTTTATTAACTAAACTTAATAATTTTACTCCCCAGCATCTAATGTGTGAAACGATAGGGTGAGCGCTATGGGAACACTTCGCCGATGTATCGGCGTACATTGGAAGCACATTTAGCCGTAAATCTATTATCACAAACTAAAACTCGTTAGCTTACATCATGGAGAGGAGGAGCTAACGTTAGCTACCCTGCTATGAGCTTAACACAGCGCTAATGTAAAGTCTTAACCATTCACTTCCATTAGTGAGCACCATAGACTGTATACAAGTTGTTTTGTAGTTGTACGGATGTCTGTCACAATGTCTGCCATCTATCGATGCGTTCTGTTCAACCGTGTCTAAGTTTAACACTAGTTGGATACAGGTCTTGAGATTTGGGTACAATGTGCCTCCTCCTCAGTGGATGACACCGGACAGGATCCTCACGCAAGGTGGAAACGCAGCCATGACACGGACAACTAACCTAAGTAACGTTACGATGGCTAATGAGTCGAGGAAGCGCAGTGATTCTTGTTCGAGGTGCCTGTCAAGTTCAGCTGAGGATGCAGCAACTCGAGTGAAGAGGGTTTCTATCGAGGGCAACATCGGTAAAATCAGTGACGTTATATTAACCCTTATTTCAAAGTAAGATCTTCTTTTGTCCCACGCTGATGATATGCTGATATGTGGTCTCCAGCTGTGGGAAAGTCGACCTTTGCAAGACTCCTGCAGTCCGCTTGTCCAGACTGGGAGGTGGTGGCAGAACCTGTGAGCAAGTGGCAGAACATTGATAGTGGGACCGTGAAGGTGCGCGCACACTTACCGACCTTAACATCTTTTCCCAACAAAAACCAAAGGGAAGCCGAGCTGACCGTCTCCGCTCGTGTCTTTGACAGGGGACAGACGCGTCCCCCCAGACGACCGTCAGCAACCTGCTGCAGATGATGTACCAGGACCCTCAGCGCTGGTCGTACACATTTCAGACATTTTCCTGCATGAGCCGTCTGAGGACGCAGCTGCAGCCTCCTCCGGCTCGCCTGCTCAGCTCAGAGCGAACACCTGTCCAGGTGTATGAGCGCTCCATCTACAGCGACAGGTAGGACCGGCTAGTGAAAATGAAATCAGGTCAGCGGAAGTAGTTTTGAGAAGACCCGCGAGACCCCATATGAGTGAGAAGATGGCATTTATGTGCTACTTAACTTGTTCATCAAACGCATTCTCCTTGATTTGAACTTGACTCTGTGTCCTGTCAGATACATCTTTGCCCTGAACATGTTTGAGCTGGGTTGTATCAACTCTACCGAGTGGGCAGTCTACCAGGACTGGCACTCCCTCCTGGTGGAACAGTTTGGACACCAGGTGGAGCTTGAGGGCATTATCTACCTCAGAGCTCCACCAGAGGTATGAACACAAGAGATGTCATGTTGGCTTCAAAAAAATACAATTCATTTAGCAACTTGTGAGGAAAAAGATGTTTGCAGCACATCCTTCTTTTTATCTTGTGGTAGTTGCCAGTGTTGTATTATTGTTACTGGTGTTTGTATTTGTATTATCGGTCCTGTTCCACGATATCACAAAATTACCTGATTGACATTTTAATCAATTTCATCTTGAAAAAGACACAAACGCATTGTACCCTTCTGTTGTTTGTCAGAAATGTATGGAGCGTCTGGGGCGCCGGGGAAGGCCAGAAGAGAAAGGAGTGAAACTGGACTATCTGGATAAGCTGCATGTTCAACATGAGAGGTGGCTTGTGGAGAAGAGCACTGAGTGAGTGCTAATGAGGGCATGTCCCTCTGTTGTCCTCTGCAGACTTGCATGTTTTGAATATTTTCAGTGACCACTGAAATGTAAAGAAATCACGAGGTCTTTTAAAGTGTAAAGTCACTCTCTTCTCAGCAATTATGAAGATGAAAGGATTTAACGGGAGGACATTACACTTAAAATTGGTATTGTGATCAGTAAATGATCCAACCAGCACCAGTGGTGATACAGCCACTGTATTACAGGACGCTCTACGGATGCCTGTTTGTCCATTACCATTTTAAATGCCTTTCCTCGCAGCTGTTTGTTGCTCGGCTGTGAACAGATGACGGTCGGCAGTGTGTGGTCTGACGTGGTCGGTGTAACACAGCTCAACTCTCTCTTTTCAGATTACATTTTGAGAAGTTGAAACAGATACCTGTGTTGCAACTGGATGCCAGTGTGGAGTTTCAGAGTGACCCAGAGGTGCAGGAGGAATTTATACGAAAGGTATGTTTATTTATTGCACTGACATAATAGCTGCTACCAGGTTAAACCACACGAGGGCCTCGTCCTGAGGTTTGAGATCTCATTCCTCATCCTCACAGTCTCTGATCCAAGGAGAATCATTTATGTTTTCTGATCCGACGTTGGATGTGTTTCGTGTCTCTGATCCATCGGGATCCTAAAATATTTTTTTTCGTACACAGATAAAAAAGTTCTTCGCTGCTTTATGAGAGTCAGCTCCCATCACCAGTGGGAAACCGATGGGACCAGTCAGACCTCAGTCAACTGTGTTAACTTACATATA
>NW_022282884.1:0-6609 GCF_004355925.1 Anarrhichthys ocellatus
ATATATATATATATACATACATATATATACATATATATACATACATATATATACATATATATACATATACATACATATATACATATACATATATACATATACATATATACATATACACATATACATACATATACACATATACATACATATATACATATACATACATATATACATATACATACATATATACATATATACATATACATACATATATACATATACATACATATATACATATACATACATATACACATATACATACATATACACATATATACATACATATATACATACATACATACATATACACATATATACATACACACACACATATATACATACATACATACATATACACATATATACATACACACACACATATATACACACATATACATATATATAAAATAATATAACATGTTTATTTAATGAGATGCCCCTATGGACCTTGTTATAGGAGGTAAAGATCAGGAGAGGTAAACATGAAGTGTAATTATGAATACTGATGTTAAATTAAGCTATGATGAGTTTTCACTGTTAATTTACCATCTCAATTAAATGTTGATGCCTCCATGACCAAGTTAAGCAGATGAGACTGAGGACAACTATGTAGAAGAGAAGATGTTCACTTTGCCTAATATGTAGCTTGACAGAGCTCTCCATGTGTGCCCTTTTCTCCATGGCCCCAGTGCTGCTGAGACATGCAGACAGGCGGAGAGGACGTGCAGGAAAAGCATATATTTTGCGCAGATATCATATTTTACAAATATTACTGGGTACATTCCATATTTCAAAAACACAAATTTTGTGGCTCAAGGAGGGGCGCTCAAGGTAGAGCCGCGCGCCCCTCTATTGGCCAGCCGCAACTGCTCTAAACCGTCTGACCTCTTCATCCCTTTTCTGTTCTCTTTTCCTCTTTCAGTTTTCAATTTCATGGGCCTCTGTCCTACTGAACTCTGACCTTTGTCCCCTCCCCCCATGTGAGTATAGCAGCCTGTCTACACACACACACACGCACACAAAAACAAGCAGGGAGAAGGCAGATAGACACTCTTTGCACATTAAGTCATCAATACTTGACTGGGGCATTAAGCTGCACATTATCTACACACTGTACACAAGTAAATACACACATGTACATCAGTCACACACACTCCACGCTGTACTCTCTGGCCTGGCTGACAGAGCGGTATAGATTGTCCAGCATTGATTTGCTCTACATTTGTTACAGATAACAGCTGCTGTGCTGATCCACTGTCAAAACACGATCGCAGGCCGTGAAAATGTGCAGTTTTAACATAAATTTTTTGGGCTACTACACCAAAGCATTCACAAAACACTCTCACCATCTTACCAACACGCTTGTTTCTGATGATCTAGGACTTTGATTATGTTTGGCTTCCTGCCCAAACAGCCCAAAATCTGAGAAACCTCCCATCATGTGGCGTAAATTAGAAGACATAGCGCCTGTGGTTATTTTCTCAGCATGCTTCCAGTAGCAAGGTCATATATGTTTTGATGTCGAGGTTCAGATGAAAACCCAGTACATCAGCTTTGCCACAGTTTAAAAAAAACACGGTGAGAAATTCACATTGACAACCAGGCATTTTTTTTACGACATGGTGTGAACGCTAAACTTTCAAGCTGAAAATCAGTTCCCACATGGCATCAACTCTGATGAGAGGGAAAACGTGTATTTGCTAAAGCCAAACCAGTAAAGAGAGAGCTTGTCTTTGAAATCAAATTAGAAGAGCAGATAGACGGACAAGAAGAAGAACAGAGATCAACTGCACTGGCAGTAAATGGAAAAGATGTTTCAAAGCTGAAATTCAGTTTGTCCTAGAAAGTAGCTTGTGACCAGTTTTGTGCTCATTTTTCAACCTGGGTCTTATTCTCACAAATGTGACCACTGTGATTATGAGTCTTTGGCTATACGCAAAACAACAAACAACAAACAAACAAATACCCCCAAAACAACGTATACTGGGGCAAGCAGTGCGAAACATTTCCATTTCAGGTTTAAGCAAATCATTTGAGCCCAACCAAAATTAAACAAAGAAAGTAACCCCCTGGATTAGCTACTATAGCTAAAAGTGATTTATGAAAACTTGAAGATTTGGAGAATTATCAAATTTTTACATGGTAAGTGCAATATTGACGTGGTTAGAAGTTAGCGTTACCCACGGTCAGATTGCCCACAACTATGAATATAAGACCCAGGTTAGTATATAATAGTGGTACTTTCCTTTAACTCAATTCAATTTCCTCATGTATGAAAGTTCTATAAAAGGTCGACAATGACTCAACTTTTGATGCCTCTTTTGTGCCTCTGCTCTTTGTGGTTTCTTCAGACAAATGTATGATTGAACGGTAAAGCTGAGTGTCCCTGTGACAACAGAGGGCGTAACAGACCTGCTGACTGTCCCCCTAACTGAAAAAGTTGAAGTTAGGAACTGGAGCAAAAGTGCAGTATTTCTATTTTAAAAAGCAGTGCATGGGTCACTGAGTGGGAGGTTGCCTTTTCTACAGACTTCCTACACACACATGTGCACAAATGAACACAGACAGGAATAGAGAAATTCTATTAAAAAAAAAAAATCAGAACCAAAACAAAGGTTAAAGCTAGTGAAGGTAATGTATTTTAGAAACATTTCTTGTTATATTTGTTCAAATGAACACCAAAGCGCGGATTCCACATTAATGTTTGTGCTCATCTCTCCTTTGACAACCAAAGCCTCTTCCTGATCCAGTTATTATTTATTGTACTTGCGACAGCACTTCCTGCCTCGTACATAATGAATGCTTCATACCTCAGTCATACAGGTCTGCAGGACTCCTTCTGTCACACCTGGAGGGGATGCGACTTCCTTCCTCGATGAACCTTTAGCACGTATTTTGATCCTAAACAATCTTTGTGGCGATTTTTGTTTCTCCTCATCATCATCATCATAAAACACCCGTACCCTAACAAATGTGGAATCACACCAGGTCATTTTCATAGATACTCAGGGGGAATGTTGCTGGACAGAACAAATGGAAAAGGAACGATGGAGAGGAAGACATAATCGGTTATTGCAGAGGGAAGACAGGAGCAAGTGACTGCTGGCTGGCTGACATCGTCACCGGTGGGTGGGGGGTGGATATTGCTATGGAAACGGCCCAAAGTTCAGGCCATGACAAACACGGGTGAGTGTTTGGATGACAGAGAGTGAGAGCCTGACAATTACAATCTCCAGACAGCACCAATCATTTGGAAGTTATTATTGTTTGTTTTTTCGGTTTAAGAAAATATTAGTGTATGAAAACGGGGAAGTAATGTCAATGCAATAAAGGTATGGATCAGATATAGCAACATAACCATCTTAAGGAGACGTGCGAGTGTATGGAGAATGAATATAATGTAATAATATGAAGAAAAAACACGTTTAACAATGTAGTCTCTTTCAACGGTTCGTATGTATCTTAGGAAAAAGTTCTTTTACTTTTCTTGCGTTTTCCTATTCAAGTCCAGCAACACAAAATTATTTGGTTAGGTTTAGGCAACATAACTACACTGTAAAACCTTTCACTGTAAAATTACAGTATTTTACTGGCAGCAGTTTCACCTGTAAGATACTGTAAAATTTACATTATCTCTACAGTGCAATTTACAGCATTAATACTGTATTGGGGAAATACAGTAAATCAAAATGTAAATTAAATTGCTAAATTAATTCCAAACATTTCAGTATCGGCTCTTTACCCCAAAATATTTAGGAAACTGTAGTGGAAGCATCTGTAAAATTAACAAGCATGAAAAATAACAATTTACAACAATAAACAAGACAATAAGATATATTCATAATGGTCTTGTTTATTAGAATAGTCAAAGTTTGAGCAAAAGTAGCATCCAAATAACAGATATTCAAGCCTTTACAAATCAAAATGGTATGGATAAGTTGCATGTGTGAGAGTGTATTTTTCGAAGTGAGTGTTTGGTTATCCGAGTGAGCTGAAAACATTTGTACTTAACGAACTGAGTAAATACAGTTACTAATCTGTTTCAAAAGAAAAGAGCCTCCCCATTACGCTAGGGGGTTTTACTTGACAAAACAATACTGACTATTGAAAAATACTGTGTGCTAGCCCAAAATACAAAATAGCTATTGCACATAAAAATACTGCTATGAATAAACTTGTGTGTGGTTATCCGAGTGAGTGACAGGCTGAAACATTTGTACTTTACGGACTGGGTAAATACTTCTTTGTTTCAAAAGGAAAGAGCCCCCCCATTACGCTAGGGGGTTTTACTTTACAGATCCATGCTGTTGAACAATATTGTGTGCTAACCCAATAGCCAACTTCAATATTAAACAGAAATAATGCCCGTTTGGACATTGTAAAGAGAATTAAATAAAAATAAATACAAAAATAGCCCATACAAATAGCAATGTGAATGAGTGAGACATAGCGGGGTGGTCAGTGAGTAAGTGAGTGAGATATGAAGGATTTGTGTGTGTGTGTACTCATTTGAACTTTATGGACAGAGTCAGGGTAGTGATAAACTCATACAAAGTCCCACTCAAAATCCATGAGCTTCCTCAAGAGGGTGCACACATGCGGATTCAGGGATGTCACTTTCTTTTGGACCAGTCTCCCGCTCTTCTTGCTGGTCACCTTTCCCTGATGTGCCTTTGTCCCTCTCTCTGGGTTGATTCCAACACAGCTTCTGGCAAGAATGGCAAGGTAAAACAAAAATAAATAAACGTGAGTCAAACTACTTCTAAACTATTGTTAATAGCCACCACATATTGTTGGCATAATCGTTCTTTTTCCTACTTTATGTTTACAATGCATATTACAGTAGATATATGGGGAAAATTGAGCTATATTTATTGCTAATACCACTTACTTTCCTTATGTTTTGTCACATCTTTGGAATGTGCAAATAACATTCAGGGTTTTTTGATAACTTTACAATTCTTCTACATAAGTACACATTTATTACAGTCGCGGTGTTTCGCCATGTGGTTGTTTTCAGTACTGCCGTTACATTATTTGGCCACTACAGGGCTATGTGGACCACAGAATAGTTTATTCTAGCTAGCAATTAATCAAGTGTATTTCTAGTGATTGTAACCTAAAATCAGTGATTCTCAAAGTGGGGTCCGCAAAATAATTTACTAATAATTATAAAATAGTGGTGAAGAGTTAAAAAGGTGCATATCTATAGATGGGAACCAAAGCCATATGCCAGCCAGGCTTAAGCAAAATATAATTACAAAGCACCCCTGATTCAATACGAGATTGTGTTGTTTATCACTATGAAACGGATCTGAAGCATTTAGATTGAAAAGCATTAGAATACAAATAGTTCCAATGGCATCTAAGAGTACAAATGCTAGTAAGCATAAGCTTAACCGGTGTTACCATAATGAGGGGGTCTTTCGCTATTTTTCTCCCCTGCAAGGGGTCTCTAGCCCCAAAAAATCTGATAACTGCTGAAGTTGAATGTGTGTTTCTTCTGTTTATTTTAGAACCACATATATACACACCCAAGCGAAGATAAATTTCCTTCTGGAATGAACTTTCTGTGCTCCGTTCTCCGATCGAAGTACCTATCCTTTAAAGAGCTTTTAAGCTAGCATCCTAAAGATACTATATCTTTCACACAAAGATAAATGCAAGGAGAGCTGTAAGGTCGGAACACCTGAAACTAATGACTCGATATGGTATTCAAACTTACCGCTGTATGAATTCAAGTGTGCAGGCAGCCTGATCCTGATATTGGAGGTTGAAGTTGTAGTAGCATGTGAAGACAACAGCAAGCCCCAACACAAACGATGCTCCTTCGCACACCACGTGGCCCTCAATGCTAACCATCCAACGCTGATCAGGAATAATTGGACCTTAAACAAAATGCAAACAGAGTTAGGCTGAATGTCAAATTAACCATTTGACGTATTATAAAGTGGCAACTTACTGCTATATTGTTTTTGTATTGTACTGACATTTCCAACTGATATTTGAAAAGATTTCAAAACAGTGTAAGCTTTTGATAGATATCAGGATGGTTAATGCTGTGTGGCCTTTTGATGTATCCAGGTTTTAGCAGTGTCGTCAACTCTTTATTGCACATAGTCTTGCATAAAACGTAGTGACTGTCTCTTAATAGAGACATCTTTAGCCAAATAATCACAAAATCACTACAGGACATACACTTGGAAAATCTACAAAGGGACGGAGAAGATCAGACGAACTATTTACATTTTTACAAGCTATAAGGACACCTTAATCAGTGGAGAAAAATAGAGAGAGAAACAAACTACTGACATACCAGAGAAAATATTATTCTATAACCTACTGAGTCTGTATTGTAGAGACTCAACTGTTTAATAACTATCTAAAACTATGTATTCATGTATCCATTTATTCATGCTAAGCTATTTATTAATTAGTATCCATTTACAAAAATGTAAAGGTGTGTGTATTATATACAGTATATAAGAAAAAAACTCACTACAACTGAACTCGCTATAGCTGCAGGGCTTAGTGCTTACCTAGGATGATCAACCGAGGGCTTTCAGGAAGGGCAAGGGATGTCTTCACAGTTGCCGCTGTGTCTGACAC
>NW_022282885.1:0-6551 GCF_004355925.1 Anarrhichthys ocellatus
TATATATATATATATATCCTGTACGTATATAATAACGTGTATATAATATAATAATGTTTGTATAATATGTGAATTCTACTTCCAGGTTCCTTTGAACATCGTGGAGAAGGTCGTGACCGTTGGACTGCAGGTCAGGTTTTACTCTGCAGGATGTTTTGTCCTTCAGTTTGTTTCTATAATGTCAACCGTGTAAATGAATAATAATACCTGTATTATAATAATACCTGTGTATAATAATATACATATATACTGTATGTATTAGATGTGTAATAATACTAATATGTCCCAGTGTTGATGACCCTAACACCGTCTTCTTCCTGTTTCTCCTCCAGCTGTCTTCCTCTTCATCACTCTAGCAGCCATCTCTGTTCTGCTGCTGGTTTCTCTGGTCGTCATCACGCTGAGACGTCACCGTCTGACCTGCCGTCCGTCTTCCATCAGGTAACATTTAAACATTTCCCCTCTTAACAAAAATCAAAGATGATCTACATCGATGGAACTCTATTTCTTTCCTCGGACTCAGCCATAGAATTGACTCTGTAAAATTGAATATTCTTCCACGATATCTGTTCTTATTTCAAGCACTTCCTGTAGAAATTCCCGCAAAACAATTCTCTGAATTGGATAAAATCCTTTAAAGATTTATGTGGCAAGGGAAAAAACCAAACTCTACAACTCCCAAAAGAGGAAGGAGGAATGGCTCTACCCAATGTCAAGGATTACTTCTATGCTGTCCAGATGAAACCCTTATTTAACATGTTTATTAACATAAGAGGAAAATGGATGGATGGATGGATGGATGTGATGATTGATTAATGGATGACATGATTGACTGATTGATGGGTGACATGATTGATGGACGATTTGATTGATGGACGATTTGATTGATGGATGATATGATTGACTGATTGATGGATGGTATGATATGACTGATGGATGTATTGATGATATTTGTCTCTCTCTGCAGTGATAAGGAGGAGCTGCTTCAAGATCCAGATGAGTCCTCTCTGGAGTCTCTGGCCGTCCCAGAGAGCCCCAAACTGGACGAGGCCTGAGAAGAGGGTCCGGGGCCCACAGAGGTTCCTGGGCCCACAGAGGTTCCTGGGCCCACAGAGGTTCCTGGGCCCACAGAGGGTTCTGGTTTGATCTTAAACCTGCTATAATCTGGATTATTTTAATCATACCTTCAGATTCTAAACACAACTGTTGGTTTCTCGTTTTTAAGCTTTGCTTCTGTAGTGTGAACGTTGATTCAATGATAAGTTAGGAAACACAAAATTAAATGATGATTTAAATGACATTAAACTTTAAACATTTGAAGTCATTTCTTAAGTAAATCCTCTAATTATTTTTAGTGTTTCTATAAAGTCTATTCTTTTAATAATCGTAAATGATTTGTGTTTGTTGTACTTTGACAAAATCAGCAATATGAAGGCGTCACTTTGATTCTGGTGACTTTTATGTTGTAGGGGTTAAACAATTAAATATGTAGTCAAAAGTGTGTTTTTTATTAGGTTTAATGTTAACACCATCAGTGTAAATTAAAAAGTAATCAGAGGACGCAGCAATGACATTCACTGGAGCCTGCTTTTCCCATGATGCAACACGATGGCGTCTTTCATTAGAGCCTCGTCAGCTGCTCACTTATTTATTACCTGATGGGTTTAGTTACTGGTTAAACAGCTGTTTTTATTATTAGGAGTTTATGTATCAGGAGTCCTGTTTCATGCAAATATTAGTTTCATATCAAAAGTAAATGCACACATCTATTAAAATGAATTTAAAGAAATCTTTCATGATAATTAGGATAATTAATTATCCTTATTAGTTAATAGTCAGTAGTAAATCATTTTATTAATTTTTCTTTGGAGAAATACATTGTTTTGATATAAACTGACTAATTTTATCTGTAAATCAGCAGCATCATGTTGTGTTTTATAATGATAGTTACAGCATAAACATTCAGATTATTCAATAAGATGTAATGATGTTTGATGTGTTTGAACTGAAGATCTGAGGTCACTCTGTACTCAACCGTCTCAATAAAACTTTAACACCTCGTTTACCGTTTGTTTACATCCACAAAAGCAAGTTAATCTTTCAACACAGAGAAACATTAATTGATCATACAGTTAGTATATGTGTGTATATATATGTATGTATGTGTATATATATATATGTATGTGTGTGTATATATATGTATGTGTGTATATGTGTATATATATGTATGTGTATGTATATGTATGTGTATGTGTATATATATGTATGTGTATGTGTATGTGTATGTATGTGTATGTGTATATATGTATGTGTGTGTATGTGTGTATATATGTGTGTATATGTATATATGTATATGTATATATATGTGTGTATGTGTGTATATGTGTATATATGTATATGTGTATATGTATATATATGTGTGTATGTGTGTATATGTGTATATATGTATATGTGTATATGTGTATATGTATATATATGCTATATGTGCTAATATGTACATCACACATCATGTTTGAGTTGGTGGGTGTGCGGCTCACTTCACCTCGCTGTCCAGTTAGACTTTTAAAGTGTGATGACGTCACAGTTTTTCTCAACTTGAGGAAAGTTTTACAAACAAAACTTCAAGCTTCAAAAATTCAGTCATATTTGAGCTTGTTTGCAGTTTGAGGCCTCAGAGCGTGCAGTAGCGTGAGTGGCCACTAGATGAATGGAAACAAGGCTCAGCAGTGGCACCATAGACATCCATCTACCAGCTAAAGGAACGCACTAATAGGCTGTCAATATTCATATTCATTCATTTACACATCCATACATGTGTAAATGTAGGCTACCCTGAAGTGTACACTTTAGATAAATTGTTCAAAGGTGCAACGTTTTTTTAATCTTCGTCGCTTTGGTCCTACTACACTTGAGCCATCTCCTAATAACCTCATTATGAGCCACAGCTACGGATGTGTTTCTATGGTGTAATAATACACGTATTCATATTAAACCGTTCGGTACGAGGCTTACGAACTGAACAATACGTTTAAATAATACTAGTGCATTTGGAAAATGCAGAAGCTTAAATTGTGGGAAATATAATGTTTTCGGTGGACTGCGCTCACGTAGGAAACAACGGGCTGTGACCTCTGAACCCGGAACAATAACAAAAAACTGCTGAGGCGGCAGCACCGCACATGTCTTCGGGTAGGCTAAGCTAACTAGCTTAGCGGGGAAACAACAGCCCGAACGGATTCAATTGTCCGGACAATTGAAAAGAGCGACTTTTGTTCGCGCAAGAGTGAATTCTGCTGGCGGAGTGACGTAAAAGCGCTCGTCAAAGTAAAATACGCGCACTGCTGTTTGATTTTCGCGCGCGCATGGATCTCATTTGCGCTCTCGGATTTTGACAGTGATTTGCCTTCATAGCTGCTGTTCACTTAAAGACAAAGTCCATCCTCCTTTCTTTGTGAACAAAGAGTTTAATACCACGGTTGTACAGAACATCGGTGTGGGTCAGTTCCAGCCAGAGTCCTCCTGTGAACATGTTCGTTGAGTTGTAGATCCACTCGGGTCTCTCCAAAAGTTATCAAAAGCACGTAGCTTGTGCGTGTCCTGTCGTGTAGCTGCCTTGGTTAGCATAGCGTAGCTCCAAACACCAAGAGCTCAGTTGCAAATGAAACGCATTCTTAGCCATAACTTGTGCAATGCTTCTCCGACGCCGTCAGCCAGAAATACCGTTCGTACAAATCCTTTTCCATGCTGGGTCAGGGCTGCCAGCTGTGGGGTTGGCCGACCCTTTGATACGATGTCCAGTTTTTCTGTAAATGTCCTTCTACAGCCATTGAGTGTTCAAAAAACACAGCTAGGTAAAAAGAAAAGAATCTACAGCAAGCAAAACGCTAAAAATGTCATAATAATATGACATTATGACATAATAATGTCTTCTCTTACATATGTTTCAATCTGAACTCTTACTAAACACTAAGATCTGCTAGCTAGCTTTCTGTTTGACAAAAGTAACGCTGGCCCACTGACCAATCACGGCGCACGTTAATGCAGACGTACTTATAGCAGGCTACCTGGGTACCACTGGCACGTCAAAGAATACGCCCAACATGTCAAACTAAAGACCTGATTGGTTGAACACTATGACAATCAACAATATCGTCCCCATTCACTTAAACTGCAAAGGGATTCACTTGTGAGTCTGCAGGCCTCTGCCTCTGTTCTTACCTAGAGACACAGAGGTGAGATCTGATTGGATAAAAGCTCTACTTAAAACAAGCTGCACTGGAAGCAGAGCAACTGAGGAAGACAGTAGCTGTGCAATGAGAACATAAGATAATGGGAAAAATATGTTTATAAATTATAATACATGTAGTGTATTTATGAAACATTATTAAGTTATAAAATAGCTATAACTTTGTGATTCTGTCTAGGCCAGCAGAGAAGGCCTTGCTGGCCCTGACGGCTCACCACTGGAAGACTGTAAACAATAAGACCACAACATACTCATAATAATAATAACAATATAAAACACGTTTCATCACGTCTTTGTCGAAGGTTATATGTCCCGCCCCTCCTCCACTATGATTGGACGGCAGTGACAAAACTGCACTGTCCATCGAGGTGAAGGAGAAGTGGTGAGGAAAGGGCATAGGACATAGGATGTAGTGTTGTGAGAAGGCACACAGCAGAAAGAGCATCTTATCCCACGTGCGCCCAGGACTGTGTGGTCCCACTGGTATTTAAACATGACGTCATATTCGTGCGACAATCCCGGAAGTGTGTGTCGGAGCCAAAATGTCGCAGAGTTGGAAGGAGGCGGCTGATGATGTCGGTTAAGAAGAAGAAGAAGAAGAAGAAGAGAACCCGGACCGTGTATCACAGAGCACCGTGACACAAACACGCGGACTGTTAACGAGGTTACCGGAGAAGAATAACGGAGCCACAGTTAATTAGATGCTGTAAGTTTAACGCACTGAGACGGTCTGCAGCTAGTGGCTAACGTAGCATGCTAACATGTCGAGTCACGGGGACAAACACCGCACTGAGAGCGCGTCAAAGATACGCGACATGTTGTTTATCCTCCAGTTGATTTAATGTTATCGTAGAGAAGACCGCGCCTGTTAGCATGTTAGCCTCACCGTGTTGGTTCCCTTTAGCATGTACGCCTGTTAGCATGTTAGCCTCACCATGTTGGTTCCCTTTAGCAACACATGCTAACAGAGAGAAGCTATCAGCAGCTATGTGATACTTAACGATATAACCTGCTCGTTAATTAATGTGCCACTGTGTGTTTACAAGTTGAACGTTTACAGATTAACTTTGTTTTCTGTATCCAGCTACGTGACGACATGGAGACATATTCTAACATTAGTTTACATGTTTTACTACATTATAGGATTTATGATCATAGTAAATACAGACAGATATATTTTAGATTATTTATTGTTTACATTGTGTTGATTAGCAGAACAAAACAGACTAATACAATTCTGTCTGTTTGTCTCTCTGTCCGTCTGCCTGTCTCTTTCTCTCTCAGGTGTCATGGCTGAGCGGAGGTGTGAGTGTTCGTGGAAGAGACACATCTCGGAGCAGCTGAAGGTCAGAGACCGAGTTCAGAGACAAGCCTTTGAGGAAATCGTCCTCCAGTGTGAGTCTCACCTCCTGTCTCGCTCTCTCACCTCCTGTCTTACTCCCTCACTGTCTCAGACACTGTCTCAGACACTGTCTCAAACAGACACACAGTCTGTCTCAGTGGGGACAGACAGTTGAATGAACTGTCTGTCTTTCTGTGTTCAGATAACCGTCTTCTGGAGAAGTCAGACCTGCAGACTGTTCTGTCAGAAAGATACCAGACGGACAAGTATGACGTCCAGAGAGGACACGAGGCCAGGTGAGTCCTCAACTTCCTATCTCCTTTATGTGTCCCCCTTTGTTACGTGTCCCCCTTGTTACGTGTCCCTGTCTCACCCTCAGCTCGGGGACAGACGGTCGTAGTGACGTCCTGCAGCAGGAGATGTCTCAGATGAGAATCAAACACCAGGAGGAGCTGACGGAGCTGCACAAGAAACGAGGAGAGGTGGGCCACTGCATCACACACAGGAAGTGATGTCACTGCATTAAAAGCAGCAGCTCCACTGACGATAGTCATGTCTGATGAACTCCACATTTAGAGGATTGTTTGTTCACATTTTTTTCATATTTGAGATGTTTTTGTAAACGATGTCATTTTCTGTCGTTGTGTTGAGACTGAAATCTGACCTGCATGACATAATTAACTAACCTTAACCAACACTTCTTGTTGATCTTTGTCCTCCAGCTGGCTCAGAATGTGATCGAACTGAACAACCAGATTCAACTGAAAGACAAAGAGATCCAGAGCAATGAGGCCAAGTAGGTACACACACGTGTGTGTATATACAGTGGGTACGGAAAGTATTCAGACCCCTTTAAATTTTTCACTCTGTTTCATTGCAGCCATTTGCTAAAATCAAAAAAGTTCATTTTATTTCTCATTAATGTACACTCAGCACCCCATCTTGACAGAAAAAAACAGAAAT
>NW_022282886.1:0-6636 GCF_004355925.1 Anarrhichthys ocellatus
CGTCAACAACACCGTTTACTAGTGATGGTTCCTTCCGCGTGGAGGCTTCGAAGCGAGTGTCGACTAATCAGGAAGATTTTTCTGAGGCGCGGATCGAGGCTCGTGTTGATGACGTTTGTGTTGACGTTCAAAGCCTCTCGAGCCGGCCGTACCACGTGACTTCTTCTTCTTCTTTTTTGTTTTATGGCGGATGGCATCCACTGAAAGGTGCATTACCGCCACCTACTATATTGGAGTGTGGACCCGATAACCTATCCCCTTACCAGGAAGTGGTTCGCGGGTTTGGTTAAATATATAATAATATATAAATATAAGCGGCAGCGAAATGCAATGGATCCCCCCTCACATTTTGTGGACTTGGGACTTTATTGCGCATTTGTTCGCGATCTATTCGAGCATCACAAACATTATATAAATATATAAAGGGTTAGAGTTAGTTCATGTATAAATATATAATATATATATAATAATATATAAATATAAGGGGCAGCAAAACACAAACATCATTCATTCATGTATTCAATTCAAAGCTTCACACACCAAAGCCATGGTGTCATTATAATCACTCTGCCTGTTCTACATTTATTGTCCACTTGATGGCGCAGTAGAGCAGATGAAGCACCATGAAGCCTCGGCCCATGAGTGAACCAATTGGATGGAAAGCTTCAATGCTTCATGCAGCTTCATCTCACCATCACTGAACGCACATTATTTACCTGCTAAAACAGTCAGATGTAAAGTTGAGTTACTGCGTAACTATATGCGGAGCCTTATAGTGGGAGCGCACCGGGCCCAGGTGCCTCCACTTAGGATGATCACCACCTCTGGTACCTGCTGGCTTAAAGGAACATACACAAGTACGCAAGATAGGGAACCGTCACACTCATGTTTTTGGTTTTGTAAAGGGTAAAAAAATAGAAGGCATCATCCTGAGAACTCCATCTGCTGAGACTCAACAGACCGCTATGACCTGCAAGGTGAGAGTCACATGACTGGTGGAGGCTTCAGTATACTCGTTTTAGGGTTTTCTCATGGTGTCTGATAACAGCTTTGCTGTCACTTAACATCTTGACAGTCAGAGTAGATGGTTTAACACTTTTTGGAGATGCCAAACTTAAACTTTTGTTATATTCAGGAGAGCTAAGGTCTCTTATAAGGGAGCTGGTTCCCCGTAATTGAACTTTTACCACCTTGCATAAACATGTTGACAGCTGGAACAATTTACTAACTGAATACCTTTATTATTCAATCAGATATCAACTTATTCAAACAATAAAAAGCAGTACTATCACATACATTTAACAAACTGTAGCTAGAGGATGAAAACAGTGTGAATTAAGTACAAAAATATTTAAAATCTGCTGAATTACAAACTCAGAACAAATGTATGATTGAAGGATCGCCTCCGCACGGCTCTCAATATGGCAACAAGGGTGCAACAGTTCACACAACAACAGTGCTGACAGAGCTAACAATGTTAAGCTTGGAACGGCGTTATCAGCTGTAAATATTGGCAATATTTGACAACAACAAAACAGGTAATTCAATCCAAGGTTACTTCATTTACTTATCTTAAACAATTTTCATCTCGAGAGTATATAAGATTATACATGAATCAATTAATGAAAAGTAATTTAAAAATTATCATTAAATGAACAGCAGGTACTCAAGTAAAGTACCTCAAAAATGTCAAGTACAATACTTAAGTTAATGTACTTGGTTACATTCCACCACTGCTAAAAGAAGAGCACAAAATAGTTTACAAGAGCACAAAGCTCTTCATAGAACGAGCCCCTTGATTTTGGTCTCAAAATGCACCAGATTGATGCATTTAACTTTAAAATATACAACATTTTCTTCCAGGCGAGCGTGCCCCGGACCCCTTTAGAAAACCAACACTAACTAGAAAATAAAAACTCAATTAGTCTACTGGATCAA
The DNA here is from genome assembly GCF_004355925.1 of Anarrhichthys ocellatus. NCBI lineage: Eukaryota > Metazoa > Chordata > Actinopteri > Perciformes > Anarhichadidae > Anarrhichthys > Anarrhichthys ocellatus. The sequence continues at coordinate 1,939 of NW_022282886.1, forward strand.
ACAAAAGACAGTACTAAGCTCCCTGCCAACGTGAGGAGGCGTCACCTTAAACAAAGCATGGATCTCTCAGAGCAATCAAGGTTTATTGTGTCACTAATCGCAAGCGGGGGCTAATTGTGTGTGAGGACAGGGTTTTGAGGGAAACAATTCAAAATCTGAACGTGGAATCAATAAGCAATGCTCTCAAATTAAAACATGCTTTTGAATAAAGATAAGAAAAAGCACCATATTTCTTCCCCTGTGTTATGTGGTGTGTCAGATTTACCTTTTGTATACAAACAGAACCACTAAAGCCGGTTGTCTCTTGTATGAGTAATTATGTGTGACTTCAGAGCAGACTTCTGCCGAAATCTTTTATCACAAACAGAGCAGCTGAAAGGTTTCTCTCCTGTGTGGATTCTCATGTGTTTCTTTAAAGTTGAACCCCGGTTAAAAGAATTCTTACAAACTGTGCAGCTGAAAGGTTTCTCTCCTGTGTGGGTTCTCATGTGTGACTGTAAAGTTGAAAAATCCCTAAAAGATTTCTTACAAACTGAGCAACTGAAAGGTTTCTCTCCTGTGTGGATTCTCATGTGTCTCTTTAAATTTGAACGCTGGTTAAAAGAATTCTTACAAACTTTGCAGCTGAAAGGTTTCTCTCCTGTGTGGATTCTCATGTGTGTCTGTAAATTTGAAAAAACCCTAAAAGAATTCTTACAAACTTTGCAGCTGAAAGGTTTCTCTCCTGTGTGGATTCTCATGTGTCTCTGCAAATGTGGTTGCTGGTTAAAAGATTTCTTACAAACTTTGCAGCTGTAAGGTTTCTCTCCTGTGTGGGTTCTCATGTGTGTCTTCAGATCTGCCCTTGTGCCAGTTGTTTTCCCACACTCGGAGCATGTAAACAGTTTCTTACCAGCACTACATCTTGAATCACTGACATGGAATTCATCAGGTTTCAAATAATTTAAACCTGACTGAGGTTCTCTGGTCTCCTTCAAATCATCACTGTCAGAAGAGTCTCCAGTCTTCTCATCAGTATCTGGTTCTGGATATCCATCTGGATCTGAGTTCCTGTCTGGTTCTGGTCCTCCACGTTCCTCTCCATCAGAATCTGTTCCCATCTGTTCAGTTTGTCTTTGATGAAGCTGTGAGGACTGAGCTTCCTCTTCATCATCTTCACTCTTCACAGGAGTGAATGAGAACTTGACATCAGCCTCCTCCAGCCCTTGAAGCTGCTCTACCTCCTGACTGGTCCAGAGTTCCTCCTGTTCCTCTTTAATGTGTGGGGGCTCTGCGTCCTCCTGTTCCTGTTTAATGTGTGGGGGCTCTGGGTCCTCCTGTTCCTCTTTAATGTGTGGGGGCTCTGGGTCCTCCTGTTCCTCCTGGTCCAGACTGGAGCTCCACTCCTGCTGCTCAGGGGGAACCTCTTCTTGAACCACCAACAGCTGCTGGACGTCTGCAGGAAACCAGTAAACACACACAGAGACGTTACAAAGAAATATTAGTATTGAGCAAATAGTCTCCTATAGATACACTTATTTCCTGCCATCATTCCCTCTTACACTCCCTGTGCACAGTTACCAAACAGACATGCTGACACAAATTGTAAAGACAACACACCAGCAGCAATGAGGTCATCAATAGTTTACATTGCCACAGCCCGGCTCCGTGACTGAGACAAACCAGAAAGACCAACAAGCTGGCTGCTAAGAAAAGCAGGTTTATTGTTCAAACATAATTTAACAATATAAAAGTTGGTGTCAGTTATCAGTCCTGAGGTGCATGTATGGGTGTGTGTGTAGCAGTAAAAAAACAAGAACAGACAGATCAACCAAAAGAATGATGTTAATGCTGGTGGGCAACAGGAGCTCCTCTCCCCGAGCCCCAGGCTGCCAACAGAGGAGGATCTTTTAAAAAGGCACAACCACACCGGCTCAGGTGTGGCTCATTCAGCTAACGACCCTCCAATCAGCACCTGCAAGACATCAGCAACCACACAGGGACACCTGGTATATGGGAGGAGGAGGGTCGTCACAACATGGCAAAAAAGTGTGGCACTACCAACATTGTTAAGGAGTATTCAAAGAACCTGCATCCTCCATAAAGTCCGGCTGAGATTTGATCATGTGGGCAGTTATAGTACGCTGCACTAATGATCATGTGGACTAATGTATGCTGCACCCCCTTTCCAGTGTGGTTTCAGTTCACCCCAAACCCAAATGTTCCCTGGACACTGACGAGGTATGACTTAATGGATAATAACTGAATGACTGACACTTCATTAAGAGCAAGTGGCGGATCGCGTAGCGTGACCGACTTTGGATTTATTACCATTTTGCTCGACTTTTGCCACTTCCTCTACCCTGTCTGGCAGCTCTCGCCCCAGCTGCAGAAGACCAGTGTCCCTCGGGGCTACTACAGCCACCAGCCCCGGACTTTCCATCGCCGGTCCCTCATCCCGCTCTGCCCCCTCTTCACCACTGAGCCTGCCTGCTGAGGAACACCGCCACCTTCCCCAGTCTCCTGGTCAGCGCATACCTATTTTGCCTTTGACTTCACGTATAAATCAGAATGTATTTACTATTATTATGAGTTTGTATTTGTGTTAATAATAAAATATGATTATTATTTCAGAGCCTTCAACATCGGCTGCAGGACGTGGCCTCTATGGGTCCCAAACTCCTTCCTCTCCCTCCCACTGTAAATGCTTTAAATAATCTGAAAAAAACAGACTATTATAACATGATGGTGACATTCGCCATGATGAAGAGTAAACAAAACATGGTTATGCTTTTTCTGTTATTTATAAAGCCTCCCAACCTGCAGAGACCCGACCTTCATCATCCAGCTCCTCGTCTGCTGGACCCACGACATCCACCGGTAGTGTACTTCATGTAAACTTTCATCGTATGCCAACCCATGAAAATCTGATAATTTTCTTGAATTTAAAGTAAAACAAAATTATTTTAATAGGTCACCCTCCTGAAGAGATGGAGCAGACAGTTTGCGAGTGTGGCCGGTGCCGGGAACCTGACCCTCCCGAGAGCTCAGAGTCGTGGGTCCAGTGTGACAGCTGCCACACATGGTATCACACTGTGTGTGTGGGCTGGGACGAGGAGCTGGATGATGAGGATTATTTTAAATGCCATTTGTGTCCGGATTTTTTATTTTACTTTTGATTTTAAATAAATATTTGCATCATCTTTTCAATCATTTGCACAAGTTATTTGTCTTTCACTTTAACAATATAGCTTTTCAATCATGAATACTTGTGTTTTTAGTTGTAATAGAACTCTTACTCTGCACTGTGTTATGATAGTTATTGTTATAAACAATATCCGTGTACATAATTGTTAAATTCCATGCATCAGCTGGTGTTTTGCCAGTAATTGACATGAGAAGAGTTTAACAAAACATCCAGCAGGTGGTGGTATACACTCAAGCGGAAATTAAGGAGCTTTTATTGCTCAATTTGGAGTTGTTGAAGCGTGATATTTTATTGTGAAGGACAGAACTACGTTCCCGGATGTGTTAACAGCATTGATGGTAATTTTGGCGACCCTACTATTTTTATGTCACTAGACAACAAATCTTATTTTCGTAATGAAGTTGGATAATTGGTCGTGGTAATGCTGTCGAAATCCTAAATGAATACTCCAACAAGCCTCTCCATCGTAATGTTTCAACAGACACCCTAACCCCTGCGTGTAGTTATTAAATGTCGGTCCCTCTAGTAACAAAACGAGAGTTACCAGTCATGACATGTCTAATCTGGATGAATGTGTGCTGCACAGTGTAGAGTATCGTTAACATAAGATGCATGTCCGTAGTCTTTAATATAAAACATAAGTGATGTGAGATAGCCTACAGAAGTTGAATCACAAGTTAATCTGGGTGGATCGCAGCTTCCCACAGTTGACAGTCATCTGTACGCGGTGTTTGAGCTCATATGTTTAACTCACAGGCTGTATGGATGCACAGACAGCTCTCAAATCGACCTGACATCAGATTAATAACGATATATGATACAAATATAAGACGGACAACAGAGCGTTTCTTAAAGGATGTATTGACGTAAGTATTTTTGAACAGGCATCGACACCGATCACCAACTTTCTCATTCACTCTGGTCCTCGTTATGTGTCCTCGGAATCTCAACCACAGCCTCATTAACGAGTAGTACATTTTCCAGCAAAGTGTTCCGTTTATATTCTTTCAAACGAAACCGTAGAAACTACGTGAAAGCGAGAAGAGAAACGTTCGAAATGTTTATTTCCTGTTTATTCTACGTGGGTCTTGAAAGGCCACTCCTACCACACATCAGCTTTACGCATTCGAACACAAACCAGTGAATTCAAAACCTGTTGATCTCGCACATCGGTTCGGGATACAACACCGTTAAATATTTTCTGTCATCTAGAAGCTGAGAGAACAGATCAGAAGAAGAAAAAGATTCATTGAATCAACCGAGTCTCACTCCAAACTACATAGAAACGTTATCAGCCGGAGCATGAACAGAAGAAATAAAGTGAACCAACCTGCTCTGTGTAACCGCAGCTGAGGGTTGAAAACAGCGTCCAGCAGTTTCCGTTGTCGCTCGTTCTGCTCTTTTAAAGCGGAAACTTCCTCCTCGTACTCTGCTATCGTTCTTTCAAACAGACCAAATATCTCTTCATCAGCCGCAGTTAGTCGCTGGTTGAGTAAACATCTCAGCATTTG